>NC_091992.1:103370223-103588230 GCF_044704955.1 Pristiophorus japonicus
CAGCAGGGAGGGATTCAAATTCCTGGGGCATTGGAACCGGTTCTGGGGGAGGTGGGACCAGTACAAACCGGACGGTCTGCACCTAGGCAGGACCGGAACCAATGTCCTAGGGGGAGTGTTTGCTAGTGCTGTTGGGGAGGAGTTAAACTAATATGGCAGGGGATGGGAACCAATGCAGGGAGACAGAGGGAAACAAAAAGGAGACAAAAGCAAAAGACAGAAAGGAGATGAGTAAAAGTGGAGGGCAGAGAAACCTAAGGCAAAAAACAAAAAGGGTCACTGAATATAAAGGGGCTGCAGGAGGGGTCAAAACTAAAAATCATGGTTTTAAAAACTAGTATTAAAACACTCTACCTCAACGCATGCAGCATTCGAAATAAAGTAAATGAGTTGATGGCACAAATCATTACAAATGGGTATGATTTGGTGGCCATTACAGAAACGTTGCAGGGTGGCCAAGACTGGGAATTAAACATACAGGGGTATCTGACAATTCGGAAAGATAGACAAGAAGGGAAAGGAGGTGGGGTAGCTCTGTTAATAAAGGATGATATCAGGGCAGTTGTGAGACGATATTGGTTCTAATGAACAAAATGTTGAATAATTGTGGGTGGAGATTAGAGATAATAAGGGGAAAAAGTCACTGGTGGGCGTAGTTTATAGGCCCCCAAATAATAACTTCACGATGGGGCGGGCAATAATCAAGGGAATAATGGAGGCATGTGAAAAAGGAACGGCAGTAATCTTGGGGGATTTTAACCTACATATCGATTGGTCAAATCAAATCGCACGAGGTAGCCTGGAGGAGGAATTCATAGAATGCATACGGGATTGTTTCTTAGAACAGTATGTTACAGAACCTACAAGGGAGCAAGCTATCTTAGATCTGGTCCTGTGTAATGAGACAGGAATAATAAACAATCTCCTAATAAAAGATCCTCTCGGAATGAGTGATCACAGTATGGTTGAATTTGTAATACAGATTGAGGGTGAGGAAGTAGTGTCTCAAACGAGCATACTATGCTTAAACAAAGGGGACTACAGTGGGATGAGGGCAGAGTTGGCTAAAGTAGACTGGAAACAAAGACTAAACGGTGGCACAATTGAGGAACAGTGGAGGACTTTTAAGGAGCTCTTTCATAGTGCTCAACAAAAATATATTCCAGTGAAAAAGAAGGGCGGTAAGAGAAGGGATAACCAGCCGTGGATAACCAAGAAAATAAAGGAGAGTATCAAATTAAAAACCAATGCGTATAAGGTGGCCAAGGTTAGTGGGAAACTAGAAGATTGGGAAAATTTTAAACGACAGCAAAGAATGACTAAGAAAGCAATAAAGAAAGGAAAGATAGATTACGAAAGTAAACTTGCGCAAAACATAAAAACGGATAGTAAAAGCTTTTACAGATATATAAAACGGAAGAGAGTGACTAAAGTAAATGTTGGTCCCTTAGAAGATGAGAAGGGGGATTTAATAATGGGAAATGTGGAAATGGCTGAGACTTTATGCAATTATTTTGCTTCGGTCTTCACAGTGGAAGACACAAAAACCATGCCAAAAATTGCTGGTCACAGGAATGTGGGAAGGGAGGACCTTAAGACAATCACTAGGGGGGTAGTGCTGGACAGGCTAATGGGACTCAAGGTAGACAAGTCCCCTGGTCCTGATGAAATGCATCCCAGGGTATTAAAAGAGATGGCGGAAGTTATAGCAGATGCATTCGTTATAACCTACCAAAATTCTCTGGACTCTGGGGAGGTACCTGCGGATTGGAAAGCAGCTAATGTAACGCCTCTGTTTAAAAAAAGGGGGCAGACAAAAGGCAGGTAACTATAGGCCGGTTAGTTTAACATCTGTAGTGGGGAAAATGCTTGAAGCTATCATTAAGGAAGAAATAGCGGGACATCTAGATAGGAATAGTGCAATCAAGCAGACGCAACATGGATTCATGAAGGGGAAATCATGTTTAACTAATTTACTGGAATTCTTTGAGGATATAACTAGCATGGTGGATAGAGGTGTACCGATGGATGTGGTGTATTTCGATTTCCAAAAGGCAGTCGATAAGGTGCCACACAAAAGGTTACTGCAGAAGATAAAGGTACGCGGAGTCATAGGAAATGTATTAGCATGGATCGAGAATTGGCTGGCTAACAGAAAGCAGAGAGTCGGGATAAATGGGTTCTTTTCGGGTTGGAAATCGGTGGTTAGTGGTGTGCCACAGGGATCGGTGCTGGGACCACAACTGTTTACAATATACATAGATGACCTGGAAGAGGGGACAGAGTGTAGTGTAACAAAATTTGCAGATGACACAAAGATTAGTGGGAAAGCGGGTTGTGTCGAGGACACAGAGAGGCTGCAAAGAGATTTAGATAGGTTAAGCGAATGGGCTAAGGTTTGGCAGATGGAATACAATGTCGGAAAGTGTGAGGTCATCCACCTTGGGGGGGAAAAAAAACAGTAAAAGGGAATATTATTTGAATGGGGAGAAATTACAACATGCTGCGGTGCAGAGGGACCTGGGGGTCCTTGTGCATGAATCCCAAAAAGTTAGTTTGCAGGTGCAGCAGGTAATCAGGAAGGCGAATGGAATGTTGGCCTTCATTGCGAGAGGGATGGAGTACAAAAGCAGGGAAGTCCTGCTGCAACTGTATAGGGTATTGGTGAGGCCGCACCTGGAGTACTGCGTGCAGTTTTGGTCACCTTACTTAAGGAAGGATATACTAGCTTTGGAGGGGGTACAGAGACGATTCACTAGGCTGATTCCGGAGATGAGGGGGTTACCTTATGATGATGGATTGAGTAGACTGGGTCTTTACTGGTTGGAGTTCAGAAGGATAAGGGGTGATCTTATAGAAACATTTAAAATAATGAAAGGGATAGACATGATAGAGGCAGAGAGGTTGTTTCCACTGGTCGGGGAGACTAGAACTAGGGGGCACAGCCTCAAAATACGGGGGAACCAATTTAAAACTGAGTTGAGAAGGAATTTCTTCTCCCAGAGGGTTGTGAATCTGTGGAATTCTCTGCCCAAGGAAGCAGTTGAGGCTAGCTCATTGAATGTATTCAAGTCACAGATAGATAGATTTTTAACCAATAAGGGAATTAAGGGTTATGGGGAGCGGGCGGGTAAGTGGAGCTGAGTCCATGCCCAGATCAGCCATGATCTTGTTGAATGGCTGAGCAGGCTCGAGGGGCTAGATGGCCTACTCCTGTTCCTAATTCTTATGTTCTTATGTTCTGAACCTTTCCCAATTTCACATTTTCCATTACCCATTAGAGAACAAAACACCTTTTTAGTTCAAATTTGTTCCCTATTTAGCATATCGCACATATTTCTTATGGTGGCAGAAACTGTCAACATTCAAGATTAGATTGGTTAGATTGATGACGGTAAAGAGATATGGGAACAGCACAGGACTATTTGCTTGTGTTAAGAATAAATGCTGACACAAACTGGTTGGGCCGGATGGCCTGATTCTTTGCTGTAACCTCTGTATTTCTATGTCCTCTGACCTGGTCACTGTTCATGGCTTACTCCATTCAATCACACTAAGCCTTTTCCTGCTTAAAAGTTTCAGTTCAGCCTACAGCTCCTTCTGGAGCTGCTCCTTTGCTAGTCCTTTTTTTTTTAAATAATTAAAATGTGACCCTCCTGGGCTCAGCTGCCTGTTGTGGCCCTTCAAGAATAATGTAAAAATGCAGTCCAGTTGGGCTCGGGTTATGAAAAAAAAATTAAATTTGTGGCCCTGTATGTCGCACTATTTCCATCCCACTGTATGTCGCACTTGAATTTTCATATTTGGCTTGAATTTACTATTTATTGCACTGAGCTGTAATTGAGTCCTCCAATCTGCATCTCCAACTATGGTACTATTCCAGTCCATTTTCTTTGTTGTGATTGGATGATTCCCTGTTATGTGACTCGTAGGTTGTTCTTTCCTCAGATTATTTTTTTAAATGCTCGTCCCATCAGAAACTTCAGAAGTACCAGATTATTTTTTAATTTATGGATCCTTTTTTTTTTCCTTAACAAATTTATCTCAAATAAAAACAGAAGCTGAAAATTGAAAATAAGTCTGAGGCTGCCTGACCCACCGACTGAAAAGTAAATAAATAAATGGCACAATTTAATTTATATCCTGGCTATATATGGTTCCCTTTTATTCATTTATCTGTAAATATTTAATTAAACTAGGTTCTCAATCCCCTGAAGCCAACATGTCCATAAAATAATTGGAACTACCTCAATCACCCTCTTCATTACTCGAATTCCCTTAATACTCAATACTCCATACTTGCTCCACCCATCAATTACTCACTATCCTTCATTAATGTACCCTAGACTCAACTATCTCCTTCCATCCAGAAATCTTCAATATTTCTCAATAGTCAACTGCTCTGCAACATCTCTCTTCCCCAACCCACTTAAATACTCCCGCACATATACATCATGGGATTATATATTTTTATTAATTTGTTGTGTAGAGTTGGTACTGCGTGCCTTATTTGTAGTGCCAGTTTAGTTGCAACTTGGTTAGGTTTTGAAAAACGAACTCAAGCCATAGTCAGGTTGCACTTAATGTACATCTGTATTTCCCACTTGATGTTAAGGTTATAAAATGCAGAAGCTGATAGAAGACAAAAATGGAGTTAATGTTGAACAGAATTTTGGCAATGGTGTATGAGTGAATAAATGGAAGAAGGGTTGATATATTTGCTAGCAAGTATCAATTTGTCTCAATTGGTAGCATACTCTTCAATAGGTCAGATGGTTATGCATTCAAGTCTCATGCCAAAAGTTTGAGCTTATAAATTCGGTTGCCACTCCACTACATTCCTGGAAAGTGCTGCATTATACTTTACATGAGATGTTAAAACAAAGTCCTATTTGACTTTGGCTTCGGAAGATGTTAAAGATCCCATGGCAAAAAAAAACTTGCATTTATATAGCATCTTTCATTACCTCAGGATGTCCCAAAGCACTTTACAACCAATGACATACTTTTCATTGTGGAGCAGAATGTTTTCCTGATAATTTAACCATCTCCAAACAAGGTGGCATATGCCTTAATTTTTCCAACAAGGCTCTTATGATGCAGTTTATCAAATGCTTTCTGAAAATCTATAAATACAACACGCAGTGCATTTTTAAAATCTATACTCTTTACGATTCTTCAAAACATTTAATTAAATTAATCCAGTTTCGCCTTTACTTTAATCCATACTAATTGCCCTTGATTAGTCAATGAATTTCCAATTGATTGCTAATTTCCACCCATTGTACGAATTCGAGAAGTTTACTTAATACTTAATTGGTCCATAATTTTGCAGTTTACCCTTTTTCTCTTTCTTGACTAGGGTTGTAACATTTGCCACCTCTAAGTCCTTGGGCAAAATACCCATTTATAAAGATTTTTGGAAAAATAGAGTTTGTGTCTCCCCAACCTTGCGCAGTGTTCCAGAATGCATACCATACTAGACCTGATAGCTTTTATGCTTGGGGTTTTACGAACTTTAAATACAATTTTCTTTTGAATGTTTATCTTTAGTACTGTACTAGTAGTTATTCGGCATCTTTCCTAGGCACTTCTACAGTTCCATTTTCACCTTCCTCTTTTTAAAAAAAAAAAAATTGTGACCTCCTGAAGTATCAGGTTATCTCTTTACTCTGTTACAAGATGCCCTCTTTCCTCTCTCGATTTTTTTTTTTCTCCTTTAGGCCTGGGAGATTTTCTGAGCATTGCTCTACATAAAGCTCACGAGATGTCCTGATATAAATTGGGATGTCACCTTCCAAGTGCTGCCTACTTTGTGACCTTCTGTGCTAGTTTCTTCTTTGTATATATCTGTTATTTTACCTACAGTCACCAGGCTATGTCTTTAGTTGAAGTTAATGTTTGTCTTCTCTGTTTTTTTTTTTCCTTTTCCTTTTTGTTTTATGTTAAGATGGATTTTCCCCTTTTCCAGGTGCTCTGTTGGAAAAAAAAGTGGAGATGGACAAACGTGGAATGGGAATGTCAGATTACAATGGAATCGTTTCTAAACCACTTGGCTGCCGACCACCTTCTATCTCCAAAGAGTCTTCCATGGATCGCCCCACCTTTTTTGACAAGGTTTGTTACAACTAAGTGACAGAATTAGAGCAAAAAATACTTGTGTCCTGATTGTGAATTCCCTATACCAGTGAACAAAAACACTTTTTTAAAAAAATTGTCAACTCAAGGAGTGCTGATCGCATTTTCATGCAATGTTTTGTTGTACTCAGCAGCAAAAATGCTACTAGAAAATGCTTGCACTTCATGGCAATTCAAGCAATATTCAGGTCTCAGAAATCTGTGCATTAATCTGATGGGGGAAAAAAACAAGTTTACTTTCGGAAATAAAAAGGTAAAGTTTTAAATTGGTTTTTTTTTTTAAAGAGATATCAATCAAAGTGGGAAGAATCCAATGGCTGTTTTTTTTCCCGAGTTATATTTTCATCTATGCTTAATGTGTTGTTTTGTACTGACATCCTGCAGTCAAATGTGGTGTGAAAATTGAACTTTAAAAAAAAAAACCAAAGTGACTTTAACTATTTACAGCTTGAGGTATTTCTGCTTGGTGCAGAGTCAATATTTTTCTGCTCTGGTTTTGAAAATGTGAAAGTCTCATATCGTTGGTCTGTGAACTGACAAATATCCTCTTATAACAGCGTTTCAGATTATTGCTGCAAAAGCTCCCAACATATTACTGACCTGTTGGAGACTTAGGGCTAGAATTTCGGCTTTGCGTCAGTGTTTTTTTGGGCGGAAAAAAAACATGATGACTCCGCTATGATTTTGAGGCAGAAGATTCGGGGGGAAATCCGCCTGGCGGAAAAAAAGGGCGTTGCACAAATATTTGTGGCGTAAACCGCGAATTTTCTGCAACTTTTCTCCGAGGCCGATACCGCTGCAAGTTGGGCCGAGGGAGAGGAGAAAACACATACAATATTTTTCCAAAAGATTAAAAATCACTAAACATTCACAAGACCCTTTTCTAGCGAATCGCTGCAAAAGAATTAAAAAGAAATGTTAACTTACCTTTTTTGCAGGTTTCCATACCTACTGCCATTTCCAAGGGCTGCGCCGACAGGTTTTTCCTCTGTGTTTTTTTTACCCTATCTACGGATCACCGCTGTAGCCAAACTTGGGTGAAAGCGCTTTTTCCAGTCTTGCACGCTGGCAGTCTGCTCCCCAGCTGTATTTCAAAACCGCTGGCGGAAGACTTCAGGGAATTTCCCGCCGCACCGTTTTCTGTCCAAAACGGTGAAATACCACCGAAAACACGGCGGAAGGTTGCTGATTTTCCAGCCCATAGATTTATTTTGCTACTTTGTGAACCACTTGCTACAGTTAAAATATTTACATGACCCCAGTAAATTTGAATGTTGAATACTTGAGATTGTTCATTGCTGCTGTTTTCTTGGCTAAAGAGAGAGCCCTGTGTTTGTCAAAGTGGCAGTTATATGGTTAATATGTTTACTGAGGAATGTAGTGAGGACTGGATTAAGCTGTTGAATACCTGTATTGTAAAATGGGGTGGCTAACAATTTTATGGTGACCACATTATAGTGATATTGATATTCTTTCCATGTTAGGCACATTATGTATCTGTTTCTGTCATGTAAGCTATGAAAGCTTTTAAGAATGATTTCAGTTCAGGAATCTGAAACATGCACAAGTCAAAGCCTTAGGGATATCATTAGAAGCTGTCAGTGCGATTCTACTGCATACTATATTTAGGACTTAAATCATCATCATCTCATTTGTTTGTCAATAAAGCTACACAGCTTTCACATATATATTGGGGTGTTATTTGGTACCTCGTACTCGTGCTCTATTTGTTACGTTTTCTCATTTATTGATTTTAATTAAGTTTTGCTTGATTGCAATTCCATATAGGTTTTGAAGAATGTGCTTTACTTCCTCTGATTTTTGGCATTTAATATATCAACCTTGGTTTTCAATGCAGTAATATTTGGATATGTAGCATTTTTACTATTGGCCCTAATTGCTTCCTCCATTACTTGGCATCTGTTCCCTTGCCTATTACTGTTTATTTTTTCACCTTTTCTTTAAAGTGCCATGGGATGTTTTCTACATTGAAAGTGCAATATAAATGCAAGTTGTTAGTTGCAAAACATGCTTTTTAACAAATTTACTGGTTGTTTTGCTAATGCTTTGAAAGAAATCCATTAGATTTTATGTATAATCATCACTGTATTCATTAACATAATGAATTTCATCAGCACATAGCAACTACAGAAATGTTTGGTTAGTGAACCATCTCAATGCCATTCAAGCAAGCTTATGTCAAGCTAGCCAAAGGAGAATATTTACGGCTGTGCAGATGTCTAATGACTAGAACATTTTGACTTCCCAATAGGATAGTTTGAATGTTACAGGAGCAATTTTATGAATTTTCTTTTTTTGTATAATAATCATCTTGCCGACATTTAGTTTTCAGCCACTGAATTTGCAAGACCATACCAAAAAACCTTGCCCAAGGATATGATATAATTGATTTTCTATTTAAATATGAAGCTAATGTATATAACCAAACTTATTGAAATCAGAGCTGTGATCTGCTGTGACTCTTAAATATTGACATCTGTACTTTTGAGTTTGAACATAATGTGTATGTTGTTGTGAAATGGTGGTGAATATCCTGTCACTGCTCTTCTGTCTTGCCTGCAGCTTGTTTGTTTAATCTTGCAGTAACTGCTGTTTTTAATCTTTGCACGTTCATCTTTAGCATACAAAAGATTTAGTCATGCACCTTAACCCTGTTTTTCTTGTTTGTTTCTTTCTCTCTGTCTCTCCCCACCCCCATTTTGTCTTTCAAACACACATTCCCATCATCCTTTTTAACCCAATTTTTTTAAACTATGGAATCCCTCTTATGTGCTTGCTTTGACCTCCATCCCACTTCCCTGGTAACGCTGCTGTGCCTTGGTTGGCACTGCATAGCTCACCCTATCTTTTTCCAATCAGGATGGCGGCCTAGTGGAAGAGTCCCCTACTTCACCATTTTTGCCTTCACCAAGCCTGAAGCTCGCCCTTTCAAACAGTGCACACCCTAATCAGGCCCTTGGTGCCATTGCCTCGGGGCTGGGCATGCAAAACTTGAATTCTTCTAGACAGGTAAGGTTGGCCATTCATGAATTATTACTTTAAGCCACTCGGTATTAAAACAACAAACTTCGTTGAGGGAGAACTGGTTTTGTTGCGAGCAAATATTAAGAAATCCACCTGCCATTTTTGTGATGGCTACATGCAAATCTTTTCTAACTCAACATGATTTGTTTACTCTTGCAGTAAACTTGCAATTTGTTCATTTTTAAGATGCTTGTTCTTTCCCCCCCCCCCCCACCTCCCTCCCATTTTCCTCTTCAGATGTAACACATCATGCCCAGCACACAGGAAAACAAACAGTCCACTACTTCCCTTTCCTCTGACTGTCTCATTCAATTACTTTGTTTTTTGGTTTAACAAAATCCTGTTTTCAGACTTTTGCTTGGAAAATGGTTCCAAAGCAAGCTGGGGAGAGTGAATATATATATAATATTACGGAGCGAAATGCATACCATCTCTTTGCTGTGATAGTCTTTGAATTTCTGACAGGTACCTTTTTGAAGCCCTCGAGATCTGTTACATTTAAAGAAGCAGTCAATTCTTAGACACTACCTGCAGATCGGGTCAATATAAATGCATTTTTCGCCATACAGCAGGGAACACACAACGGAATTCTCTATTCAAGTTTCTGTTGTATTATCAAAATGCTTTAGTTCATTTGTTCATAAATTTAAAAAAACATATCACTCACTTTTTAAGCAACTAGCTATTTTAAAGTTAAATCTATTATTTCAAAAGTGAAGCTTGTTGAGCATTTAGTATTTCACTCATTATTTCACTTCTCTCGCTGAAATCCATAAGAAGTAGTGGCTATAGACAAGAAGACTAGATTGGCCTTACAATATCACCTTGAGAAGCTATTTCAAGTGACGGGCTTGCAAAATTCTGTACTAACCTTTGAAAAATCTATCAATTCAAAATATTTGCAAAATTGTCTAGCTTAAGCTTGTTCTAATATTTCCAAAATGATTTGCTGATGAGGTCATGGAGTTGTGTAAAGCCCTTTCAGAAAATCGGTTTGTGAATATCACAACACTTTTACTTATGTGCATCTTTGAATTTTGCACACTAAAATTAAGCCACTTCCTTGACTTTTTTTTGTCCCTTTTATGGCCTGTAACACCAACATAATTTGTTTGCAATTGTTTGGATTCTTTAGCTTATGTCGAGCTGTGTATTTGAATAATTCTGATTAACTTCTGATTTAAAGTCATTGCTGGTAAAATTACTTTTTTTAAATTGGAATTAGCAGCACTACTGCTTGGCTAATAAGTTAAAAGCACTTATCACAACATAACTATATAACATTGCTAAATGCCCACAAATTTGACCTCTTTTCCCCCCACCCCCCCCCCCCTCCTGTCCCCTCTCCACCCTCTCCAACATCAGTAATCCAAGATAATTTGTCATCTTCTGTGAGGCTCGATTTATATTGTGTGTTTAGTAACTGTTTGCAGCACAACAATACCAAATGCCAGTCTTGTACAAATCATTGGAAATCACTTGAAAGGATGAACTAGAATCCTTATGCTGTACATCAGCTACCTTATAACTGCACCCAGTGCACGTAAACTTTTCAAACTTTATTTTTAGAACTCGCTTACTGTACTGCTTTTAAATTTCTATTCAGAAGAACTGACTACCCCTTCAGCTCTTTTCAATCTTTGAAAAAGCACCGTGTGTTTGTGTGCATGTGTGTATTTTTAAGTAAGAATGGAGTTTGACTTTCTCTAGTTCAGTCAGGTAGTAGAACCATAACTGTATGCTCACATGGTTGTCAAAAATGCCCCTGATGCTTCACCACTGGATGCATTATTACTGACATTAATTTAGCACACGCATCAATGTTGGACAAGGTTCCCTCAAGATTAGTCACATGTATTTAAATCATTTCAAAAAATCATACAAATGAACAGGATGTTAGTTTTTTTTTTGTCAAGTTTCATGTATGCTGCTTGTAACACTGAATTAAATATGTTAACTTAAAGGGTTGAAGTTACAAGTCATGAAATCACAATATTTTTGGAGTTATAAAATGAATGACCTTTCTGTTTACATCCTTTTTTCTCTTGGTAAAGTTCAGCTGAAATGCTTCTGTAAACCTTCAGATAGATAGATATTGAAACCAAGTTGTACAATTGTCTCCTGTTTGCAATTGTCTGATAAACAGGCATTCTTCTCTCAATTTTCAGAGTGGCAATCTAGGTATGTTTGGCAATAGCGGAGCAGCACAAGCCAGGACCATGCAGCAGCAACAGCAGCCGCCAGTGCAACCTCTTAACTCATCCCAGCCTAGTCTTCGTGCTCAAGTGCCTCAGTTTCTATCCCCTCAGGTACGTAAAGTTATACACCATAATCAATCAGCTGAAGTACTCAATTCATATCTGCCACTATCTGTAAATTCATTAGGACCTCTATGTCAGGCTAATTTGAATGCCCTGGGGACAAAATGTATTGTGCACATAGCTATAGAATTTTGTACCTCAACACCAATATATAATTTATTTCAATTCCTTCTTTCTTTCATTTATTTCTGAAGTAATGAATGAATAAAGCTGGCTTTGAAGCATATCAATTGCTTCACAATGGAAGTCATTAAAATTTTATTGCTACATTTTATCTTTTATCTTTCAAAGTTAATGGGCTCAATTTTCCCCAGTGATTTGTGCTGGGTTTTTTTGGAGCAGGCTGCTCTTTTTGACCTAAGTTGGGAAAAACCACAGTTTCCCCAATCAGTTTGCACCAGTGTAACTCAGTTAGTTACAATTTTTTTAGGTCAGTTTTTTTTTCCGCCAAAGGGGGTGTAACCAGCCACCTGTGCCACTTCTGGCCATTTCGGGAAGTTTGGCCAGCTGAGAGTTACTCCAGTTCTTCTTAGGCCAGCGTTTGTGGCCTCTCCAGAAAAACCTTCCGGAGAGTTAAGGAAATTGACGCAGGTATGGAAATCGGCGCAGCAGATGCCTGGACACGCTAAAAGAATTGAAAAATACATAGCAGCAACTTACCTCCAACCCTGCCCGAAGGGCTTGCCGGTCCGGTCCCCTTCTCCTCATCCGGTCCCATTCTCGGTCCCCGGTTCACAGAGAGAGAGGAGGGGGTTGGAGGTAAGTTGATGCCATGTGTTTTTCATGTGTTGGGAGCTGGCTGTATGCTGAACTTTGCAGCCTCAGCTCACATTGTGTCCCTGGTTACCATGGCAGCCTGATCTTTTTGGCGCAGATCAAGGCTCCACCCCCAAAACTAAAGGTTGGGTTATACCACGCCAAAATGAAGAAATCCAATGGGGAAACTTAGAATATTTTTTTTTGCCGTACTTAGGCCCCAAAAAATCGGGCGTAACTCTTCAAGTACGCCAAAAAAATGCTTTGGGGAAAATTGAGCCCATTGAAACTGAAATATTTGGGTTGTGCCATAGATCTGAAATAGTATCCTCTGTAGCACTGTGCCGTAGATATCTGAAACAAGATTTTAGAAGCTACAAAAATGGTTTTAAAGACAGTCCAAAAAATGAAACTTGTAATTAAGTAATTATTGGCGTTCAAGTAATACCATTAAAAATGTAAAACTCTGGATAAATAAGTGTTTACTCAAGTATTTTTCTGTATTAAAGGTTCAAGCACAGCTCTTGCAGTTTGCAGCAAAAAACATGGGTCTCAACCCTGCACTATTAGCCTCGCCAATTAATCCTCAGCATATGACTATGTTAAACCAACTCTATCAGCTGCAGCTGGTAAGTATTCTTGTTACAGTCACTGTCCTGAATTGGAATCTTTAACAACTGTAATAATTTATGTAATCAGAAATTCATCTAAACACCAATTCTGTATTTTAATTTTTGGGTTCTGCAAGATCAATTCAGCTTTCAAAATCTAAGTTTTCCATCATATAGCTATACAAATGGATTCTGTGCACATTAAAAAGTAGGAGCAGGAGTAGGCCATAAGACCCCTCGAGCCTGCTCTGCTGTCATTCAATAAGATCATGGCTGATCTTCAACCTCAACTCCACTTTCCTGCTCAATCTCCACATCCCTTGATTCTCCTATCGTCCAAAAATCTATCTATCTCAGCCTTGAACATACTCAACGACTCAGCAGCCACAGCTCTTTTGGGTAGAGAATTCCAAAGATTCACAACTCTGAATGAAGAAATTCCTCCTCATCTCAGTCTTAAATTGTCAACCTCTTATCCTGAGACTCTGCCCCCTAGTTCTAGATTCTCCTGCCAGGGGGAAAAAACTCTCAGCATCTACTCTTATCAATCCTCCTCAGAATGTCATGTTTCATTGAGTTCACCTCTTATTTTTCTTAACTCCAGAGTGTATAGGCTCAATCCCTCCTCATAAGACAACCCTCTCATCCCAGGAATCAATCTAGTGAACCTTTGTTGCACCCCCTCTAAGGCAAGTATATTCTTCCTCAGATAAGGAAACCAAAACTGCACAGGCATGGTCTCACCAAAGCCCTGTACAATTGTAGCAAGACATCCTTACTCTTGTACTCCAACCCACTTGCAATAAAGGCCAACATGCCATTTGCCTTCCATTTTGATTACTGTAGCTGCATATTAACTCTGCATAAATCTGAACAGCAACATTTAATAGTTTCTCACCATTTAAAAAATATTGTATTTCTATTATTCTGAATAACCTCACATTTTCCCACATTATACTCCTGTCTGCCACCTATTGCCCACTCACTTAACCTGTCTATATCCTTTTGCAAGCTCTTTGTGTCATCCTCACAGCTTATTTTCCCACCTAGCTTTGTATCATCAGTAAACATTACACTTGGATCCTTCAGCTAAGTCATTAATATAAATTGCAAATAGCTGAGGCCCAAGCACTGATCCTTGTGGTACCCCACTAGTTGCAGCCTGCCAATCTGAAAAAGACCCGTTTATCCCTATTCTCTGTTTTCTGTCTGTTAATCAATTGTCCAGCCATGCTAACTAATACCCCCAACTCCATGAGCACGTATCCTGTGCAACAATTTTTTATGTGGCACCTTATCGAATGCCTTTTGGACACCTTATCTTTATTTTGTTAATCATACCTAGTTTGTACCCCCTTTATGGCCTCCCTACCCATCATACTGCTTTCCATCAGTCAAAAAGAAAAACCGTCTGAACTGCAGACTTCCCCATGGCTAGTGCCAATGTAACTCTGTGATTGGCAAACAGGGCATACACTTTAATTGCCACAATAAGTTCTGATATTTTTCATAATTTCAACCCTTTTATTTCCTGAGATGGAGCAGATTTGTCTGCTACTTGCATAGCAGAGCTTTGGAAAAATTTGCCCATTCAAGGGAGTTGAATTGAAGTATCAGTAAGCATGGGAATCTATTCTACTAGTTCTAGTTGAATCACTGCTATTTATTGAAACTGAATATGCCATTATTAGGTGTGTTTTTTTTTAAATCATGACATTGTATGAAAAATAAGTTGGTGCAGAAATTATACTGGAATCTTTGAAAAATCAATGTGAAGAAATTGACTTATTCAGTATCCTTATCACAAAGAAAACTATAATAATTAAATCAGTTTTTGCCAAAAATAAATCTGAGGTTGGCTTGAGTGAATCAGACATTCAGCAAGAATTCAGGAGAGGAAAAGCAAAGAAGCAATTTCCATAGAAACTTGGTCAAAATCAAACTTAAAAGAATGATTTGCATTTTTATCAGATGTATCAGAATCATTCATATTGCATTGTTGAAATACTTTCAGAAACTCACTGGCCCCTCGCTTTTAAGGTATAACTCATTTTCATCTTCCATTTTGTCCATGCAGGCCTACCAGCGTTTACTCTTCCAGCAGCAGATGTTACAGGCCCAACGTAATGTTTCTGGAACCATTCGACAACAAGAGCAGCAAGTATGTACAGCAAACTGGTAGCTTCTTACCGAACTTCAAGACATTCCGTAGTCCTACAGCAATAATGAAAGGAAACTGATCGATTTTATTTAGTATAAGCTAGCCTACAGATAAATATGTGCAATTAGTGACTGGAAAATAAATATGTATTTTCTACACATTCCTGATAATCTAATGACTGATTTTTGAAGTCACTAAATTATCTTTGTTAACTTCAAATTTCTCCCCCATTTCTAATAGTAATCAGTCTGCTCCTCTTCACTGTTTCATCAGCACAAAGAACAGTAGCCAGCTGATGGTATAGCTCAGTCAGGTGGTGATGCACCTTGCCAAGGAATGGTTGAACAAACGTTTGTGTTTATCTGCTTGGTTCCAAACCTTTCAATGGATCTTTTACATAAATCTGTGGAATCACATGGAAAAGACGGTGTTGAAAATAAATCCTCACCCAAATGGTATTACTTCCTTCTTTGTACCCAGAAGAAGGCGGCTCATCTGGAAATGTGGCTTAAAGAAGAAACCTGTAGGAAATACAACATCAGACTTCGTAATTGCAAACAGAGAAGGATTCTACTATCTATTCAACTATCTATCTATGTGTTAAGTTACAAATTAAAGGTTTCAGCCTATGGCGCATACTAGAGCTGTAAAAATGTAATCGTCAAGTAATTCTTAGGAAGCATTTGAGTCCTTTATTTGCTCATTCTTGAACTGCTTGCAATATTGTATTTCTTTTCAACTGATCAGAAGCAATTTTATGCACCAACAACTTCAGGTTATCTCATACACAAATATTGGCCTGGATTTTGCTGTAACAATAATGGCGAGGCTAACCGTGCTCGCCGTTATTACAGGGTAAATCTGCCAGCAACCTCTGGCGTCTGCACATGCGCAGTTAAATGTGGAAATCCAGAAGTTGCTGTCACAGATACCCTGCTCCTCCACAGGGTGCGCAGTTGCCATCCTCGCTGATAGACTTGGCACTGCAATCACTGTAATGGCATGAACTTAGAGTAATTATCCACTAGACTCGTACTGAAAACAGCTGAAAAAGTTAGGGCTCGTGCATTCAGGAGTAAGTGACTTTCCAACTGTGTAAAAAGTGATGATTACTACATCAACAACAAATTTTATTTATAAAGCACCTTTAACGTAGTAAAATGTCCCAAGGCGCTTCACAGCAGCGTTCTAAGACAAAACAGATAAATTTGACACCAAGCCACATAAGAAGAAATTACAGCAGATGGCCAAAAGCTTGGTTAAAGTTTTAGGTTTCAAGGAGCGTCTTAAAGGAGGAAAGAGAGGCGGAGAGGTTTCGGGAGGGAGTTCCAGAGCTTAATGAACAACCAGGTTGAAGAGCCTCCCTGTTTCTTGACCTGCTCACATGCCACAGATCCCCTGTAGAGGGCGCCGCACTGGATCAGACACAGGATTAACAGAAATCTCCACTGACAAGCCTGCAAAAATCTCGAGGCAACTGTCAGCGAGGTGAACGGCGAAAGCCATTCCTTTGCCGCTAAGAGGAAAATCCGGCCCAGTATAACTGAAAAATGTTGGATTTTTTAAAATGGATAATTATGAACCTTCCAGAAAACTAAATAAATATATAGCTACTTATTAAACATTCAGATCAGATCACTGTGTGGCAGGAATTGATTTTTTCAATAGATCTGCTAAGACATTCCACATGTACAAATGGTTTGAGCAATTAACTAGTTTCTTTGTTAATTGCAATTTTTTCTTGTTTTGGGGGGTTTTAGTTGGCATTGCTGACCGATACTAGATAACTGGCTGAATATCGTGTTCAGTTTTTAAAAAAAAACACCCGAAACAGTAAAAACAAGTAATCCTAGAATTAAAGGCTATATTCCAACTTAAAAGTGCTATGTCCCCTGGTCAGATCTCCCCTTTAGCACATGATATGCACCAAATTCAGTTGGCAATATTTCATCTAAACATTTGGGGATATGGGGCCACAATAACTGAATCAACTCTTTCAATACCTGTTTCTTGCAAGCGTAATAAAAAGCATTTCTTGCAATATGGCTTTTACATTCTCTTGTTTCAATAAATTGTACTCCGGAAGTATTACAAATACTCCATACTTTTTTTTTGGCTCATTTCTAAATCGCACATTAAAACAAAAATCAAAGAGAAGGACCCCCAGCTGCTTTCAAGTGCCTCAACTCACTTTCTTGTTTATTTTCTTTGACGGTTTTAATAACTTAATTTCCAAAGGTTTCAAATAATAGTTAGTTTATTTGTTTTCTTTTCTATACATATTTTTATCTGAAACCTTTTGATCTGTTATTAAAAGGCATTTTGGCTTCATTGACCTTATGTACAGTGCTATTGGAACCTAAATTTTGGGGTCTTATTTGGGAAGGTTCTGCCCGAAATGTCTGATCCCAAACTCCCTCTGTTTTAAAACAATGGCAAGAGGTGGTTATGAAACATCGATTATAGATACAGGCATCTCAGTTTATAATATTTGCGATTATACTAGTGGATCTTTTCTAGCTTTGCCCATGGAAAGTTAGGACACAGTAAATTTGCCTCCAAATGCATTTGCGATGCTGTTGGTGTAGGTATACGGACAGGCTGCTTCTCAGTCTTGTGATGCTCCATCTAGTGGTCGAGGTGTGCAACTGCAGTTGTGCCCCGTCATAAAATGGAGATGCCTAAATAAGGAATGTGTGACCAACCTAGCAAATTTAATATAGATAAGTCAATAGAATATACTTCCCTTTAAGTAAAAACAGCGACTCCGTATTAAGTGTGTTTGTGTTTTATTAGTTTGCTATGCTTAAAACTGAACAATATGTCAGGAGTAAGTCGGTGCTCTTTGGAAGTGAATTGGGGCTTCTGCTCAAACCTAGTATTGGCACCATTTCTCAATACTTTGTTTTCTTTATTGACAGGTTGCACGTACAATCAACAACATGCAGCAGCAGATCCAACAACACCAGCGGCAGCTGACCCAGGCCTTGCTTATGAAACAGCAACCACCACATCCACCATTGCACCCATCTGCAGGCAAAGTAACCATTGATAATCTGAGTCATCATCCACCTCCCAGCCTTTCAGACCTGCAGACCAAAGAGCAGCAAACTTCACCTAATTCTTTCCCTGGATATTCCTTGGGTAAGTACATTGCTAGAAGAATAATTAGTACCTTAACTTTACTAGAATTCCTTTTTCTTTGGAAAAATACAATATTGATGCAATGTCTTAGGTTGATTCTGGAGATGACTTCTGAAGATTGGTTGAGTAGGTTGGACCTATACTCATTGGGTTTCAGAAGAATGAGAGGTGATCTTATAAAAACATATAAGATAATGAGGGGGCTTGTCCAGGAGGATGCAGAGAGGATATTTCCACTCATAGGGAAACAAAAACTAGGGGGCATAGTCTCAGAAAAAGGGACCGTCCATTTAAAATTGAGATGAGGAGGAATTTCTTCTCTGGGAGTTGCAAACCTGTGGAATTCTCTGCCCCAGAGAGCTGTGGAGGCTGGGTCATTGAATATATTTAAGGCAGAGATACAGATTTTTGAGCAATAAGGGATTAAGAGATTATGGGGAGCGGGCAGGGAAGTGGAACTGAGTCCATGATCAGATCAGCCATGATATTAAATGGCGGAGCAGGCTGGAGGGGCCAAATGACCTACTCCTGCTCCTATTTCTTATGTTCTTATTTCTGCTACCAGCCATTATTGCCCTTTCTGAAAACTAGATCAGTGTTTTCACAAAGCAATGGAGACATCTAGTAACAATAACAGTACTTCACACATGTTTTTGTGGGAATAGAGATTTTAATTATTGCATAATAGCAAATATGTTCTTTTGCTAATATTTGTAACTGGAGGTATTTTTAAACATGGTGTACAACCATCAACGATTGTGGTCAAGACACATGAAATCACCCTATCATTAAGATGTCAGAAAGAGTCATATCTACAAGTGTAAGTTATGGTCTTTCCTACAAATGAAAACATCTGATATTCATTAGTAAAAGGTTATTTTGTCACTAAAAGTGAAGGATCTTGCAGAGTGCTTTTGTTGTCTGCCAACTGTAAAGTTACTTTAAAGGCAGCAACATACTGAGGTTTTAAGAAAATCAAATTTTTTTTTTTTAAGTTTTCCAAAACTTTTGATACTGGACTATTTAAAAAGTGGTCTAAAATATCTGAAATTGCACAATTTGTAAACATGGTGCTTTTTAAAAAAAAAAAAAAAAAGTTTATAATGTTTTCACTTTTCCTGCCCTTAATAGCCCATGTGTTAATTTTATTTGTGGGTTACGAAGAGTATAAGGACTGGTCTTTATGTAGGAATGAAACTTGGAAAGAGTCCTAAATGAGTTGTACCGTTCAATTAATATTCTGAGGTTGTATTTTGGTCAAAGAAAAAATTCAGAACTTCTTGGAGGCTCAACTCTGGTTGACTCTTTCAGTTGATTGGATCAGGAAGAGTCCATGATGAGGCGATGTGTGTGGAGGGAAGCATTATAATAGGCTGAGTGACCTTTACTGCTGCTGTACTTCATTTTAGAATCATAGAATGGTTACAGCACGAAAGGAGGCCATTCGGCCTGTTGAGCCCATGCCAGCTCTCTGCAAAAGCACCTCGGCTAGTTCCACTTCCCTGCCCTTTCCCTGTAGCCCTGCAATTTTTTTTCTTTCAGGTACTTATCCAACTCCCTTTTGAAAGTCGTGATTGAGTCTGCCTCCACCACCCTTTCAGGCAGGGCATTCCAGGACCTAACCACTTGCTGTGTTTAAAAAAAAGTTTGATTCTTTTGCAAATCACCTTAAATCTGTGTCTTCTGATTGTCAATACTTCTGCCAGTGAGAACAGTTTCTCTTCTCAAAGTTTTAATGTGCCTTTCACTTACAGCTGGATTGATCCCGAATATGAATGTAAGCAACATGGAGCTAAGTAGTAGTTTATCCATGAAGGATCCAGCTCAAGCCCAATCTCGATTGAGGCAGTGGACCCACCCAAACTCTATGGAAAATTTAAGCAGCAATTCTTTATCGCTGGACCAGAACCAGAGCAAGCATGGTAAGAGCCCTAAAGGGCAGAGTACTTGCAGGCCAAAATACTTCATTGGTCAGTTCCTTTTAAAATCTTTCAGTATCCCAATAGTCTTGTCTGGAAAATACAAGAATGTCACTTAATGCCCATTACAGACTTCACGAAAATAGGCTCAGTTGCACTTTGCGTATCCATCTCTTAATAGGCTCTCCTATCTATATATACACATTTAAAATGCTGAAAACGTGCTACATGATTATTTAAAAGCATGAATAAAACAAGCCATCAGTTTTGGCAAACTGATGATTCAATGCCAGCATCAACACAACAGCTCACTTTCTTGTCTCGCACATTCAGCTAAAACAGGGCGGACTTGAAAGCATGCAATGATGTATTTTAACCCTTTGAGTACTGAATTTTCTTTACAAATCTCAATTGGGACAGTAGACCACAGAACATTTCTTCAGTTGTGATATTTTCAAAGTAAACTGTGATAAATTGTTTTACTTTTATTTTTGCCTACGAAATTTGTTTAGTTCTGGGAGTTTTAATACTGTAATAAAAGAAGCAATAGATCATCAAACTCTCATTCTGAATTACATCAGCGTTTAATAAACTAACTGGGTCTAATTTAACTACTGTTGAGATTCAGAGTCAGGTCCATAGCAAAATGTTTTTATATCCATGACCTTGCCTTTCTGTCCCACTTGACACATATTCAGGTGCTATCCCTGGAGGTCTCAATATTGGTCCAACAAGCAAGCCCTCCCTTGAGGACTCCTACAGTCCATATGATCTGATAACCAGCAATGAGTCACCAGCCAGTCCACCGGTACCAGTCAGTGATAGCTGGACACGTGCCAAATCCCCTGCCGATAAGATCTCAAATGGCTCCAACATTAACTGGCCACCAGGTAAACCCCAAAGACTGGCAAAAAGAAAATAGGTGTTAAGAATGTTGTGTTTAACTGAGACCTGTATATTTATTACACATTGAGAGAAATTAGTAAATTGAAAACAGCTGCCAACTGCATCAAACAAGATTTGCAAACTTAGTGCACACATTACCTAATAATGTAAGTGAAAGATGTCATTCAGTGGACCCCCTTTAATAACTTTGGGATTAACCTACGCCACAGCAGCTTAAATGCACAACAAGAATTTTTGTATGGAATTCTAACAACATAGCTGCACTACATCAGAGAAGTTGGTTTAGTGATAGTCTAACATTTTGGTTCTGGTCTTAATAGATGTAGCTGATGTTGTCTCCTGCATTCCAGTGCATGCCATCATATCACAACATAATTACACATATTAAAAAAATCCCTGTACCTACCTACTGGCATGAGTCCAGCCATTAGCTGGGGCATATTTCCACAGAGAGCAAGCTGGATATAATGTGCACAACCAAGTTATGTTTTCCACATGCTTCATTTTTCTCATTAAGTTGACATGCAGTTGCACCTGTTGCGGCACAGGCATTGTGACATTTTCAGTTTGAGCAAACTGAACCAAGGTGTGCAGTAAGCATAACCTAGTAAGCATGTGCAGAGCAGTGTTATTTTAGGCACTAGCCTGGTAAATTTAATATCAGCTTTGGATTTTATTTTTAGTAAAGTGATCTTATGAAATACACTTTACCTGAATGCCCCATTTTATTATTTAAATGCAGTTTCAGCCTAGATCATTTTATCCTGATCAACTTTGCCTTCGCAAAAGCAGTACTAATAAGCAGCTTTTTCAGTCCTGCAGTATGGAGTTTTCTGTCATTTTGAATACCAAAGTTTATCTTACTTGATGCATAAAAGGGAATCTCAAAGAAAATAAGCTATTTCCTTAGTGTTTTTTTAAAAAAAAACACAACTCTAATGTTTGTAACCTTGATATTTGAAATATAATATGGTACAGGACCACCTCACACATGGTTGTGTTGTGCACGTAAGGATGGTGTTACTACTTCAGAAGGCCACTGTGATTGAGCATCATTTTGAAATGCAACTATTGTATAAGTTAGTCTTCAGGATGATTAAAAGACTGACTTATTTTCAATATCAATATATTGAATATACCTGCATAGTTAGCATTGTTAATGGCTACAGCAGTTAAATATTGCATCAAGGTTGTATCATATAGAGGGCCATTATATAGGGGTGTCAGCAATGGTGCACTTCTAACTTGGAAAGTGTTCTCAAATTATCATTTCTTTTTCGTGAGTAAAAATGAGAGCTCCACTGTGACCATGCAGTGTTTTAATTATATGCACAACTGCTTGGAGAAAACATTGTGGTAGAAAAGCACAAAATTAGTAATGTGTGGGCTGGTCTTTTATTTTGTAGTAAACAATATGATAATTTTACAACTTATTTCTGGATGAGATATTTCATTGCCACACATTAAACAGAAAAAATTGGTAATACATTCCAGTAATTAAATGTAAAAATTCAAAATGTTTTTGTCCAATAAGATTGTACCAGCATTTCTCTCAAAAGACAGTACTGCTAGAACAGTAGCTGTATGAAACGTTGGATCCATAATATCAGAAAAATGTACCACCATCTATTATCTCTAATATTATGCCAGACAACTGTTCAGGCCCTAAATAAAAATGTATATTTTTAACTGTTTTATCATGTGTAAAATTATGAAGGAATAATTTGACAGCCTTATTCAAAAGAATAACTATTACTTTGTTTTGTATGTATAACTAGTCAGAACTATATTACATAGTATTTCAAAATGAGATTATTGGGCTACTCACCCGGCTTAACCGGTTTACATAGTGACTTCATGAGCAGCTGAGCAATACAAGCTAGGACAGCCGCAGGTTCAATCCCCGGTCTACGTTGAGTTAGCTGATCTCAGCTGGGGTGGCAGTTATCTTCAGTTCTCCTGTTCAAGGATTGGGAAATCAGCAGGAGCTCTTTCTCCTGATCACTATCCAGTGATCCCTGCTGGTTGTAACTCTTTATATGGACATTAGGGGGTGGGGAGGGGACAGAATCAGGCTTGGCTTTGATGCCCTCTGCGTTTAAATGACCTGTTGACATTCACCGTCAAGGCTCATGTAAATAACAGTCACTTGGTTGAAGTGCCGAAGGGTAGCAGGCGGCTTTTAGACCATACCCCCAGCAAGGAGCCAGCGCCTTCAGGAAGTGCGGGAATAAAAAAAAAAAATCAGTAAACACAAATATTAGATTGTCAAATCAATTTTATTAGCGTAGCATTTCATTTCTTTTTTAAACTTTGGACAAAATTTCTCTATAATTAAACAATAGTTTTAATATGTATGACTACAAAACTACTAATAGTGATTTACTGTTCTACTGCCTACTTCCTAACTACTAAAGAGTTTCGTCCTGGGGAGCCATGGAAAGGACTACAGAATATCGACCCTGAGACTGACCCTAATGTTACACCTGGAAGTGTCCCCAGTGGACCTTCCATTAATACTACTATCCGGGATGTGGATCGCTACCTGCTCAGGGACAGGAGTGGAGGTAAGACAGAATAGGGTTGAAGTGTGGTACACAAAGCAGACTATCCAAATTAAAATAATTTGCACAAGGAAACTATCTTTTGTATCCCTTAAGAAAAAAATTGTAAAACAAATGTTTTATTTATAGGGAAAGAAGTCTAAGTGCACAACATAAGTGTACATCAAACAGTTCCTTTTTTTCTGAAATTTGTTTACTTTTGAAATGTAAATATTTCAGTTGGCCATTTTATTAAACCAGGTTTGAAAACTATAAAATGTATCTGGTCGTAGTTGGTAAATGCACTTTGAAGGTTGACTCCATTGTGCTGAAGTAATCTGCATACAAATGGATTTATGTCTAAAATGTGTTCATGTATAAGGATATCACTAATTTTCAAATGTGCTGAAGAAACTGGAGCTTTAAGTTTGCCTGTGTGAAAACCTGTACACAACACCATGAAGCACAGCATTGGAGCTCCTCGGTCATATGACTACTTAGCTATACCTATGGATTCTAGATTTATTTGTGCTACATGGCAGGAAAGTGGAGTTGAGGTAGAAGATCAACCATAATCTTATTTAATGGCAGAGCAGGCTCGAGGGGGCATATGGCCTACTCCTGCTCCTATTTCTTGTGTTCTTTGATGAGATACGTATAAAACCATTCATGTTGCAGGAATACATAAATGCTTGGTCTCGGAGGCTGTTACAATAAGGTTGCCTGTCCCTTACACACACTGTTACTCTTGCTACCCCGACTCTGTGCTGTTCTGCCTTGTTCCTTGCTCAGTTTTGTATTATTTCCATATGGTGACAATGTCTTGAGTTGGCCTTTACTACTCTCTTGCTCTTTTCCTTTGTGCAGAATTCTTTGTATCTTCGTCTACACAGAAAATTTCAAAGAGCAACAACTAATTCTGAATAGCTGAGTATTTCCTACAAACCAGAATACATTAGGAATTGATTTTTCAATTCTTTTACATAGGTCTTTGACAGGTAGGCATTGCAGGTTTTCGGTAGCAGTTTAGAGAAATAGAATGGATTGAGTAGTTTATGATACTATTCTGCATTTTCACAAACACGAAAGAGATGTGGCTGAATTCAAATATCCTTAAAGCTTTGCATTCCTAGGAATTGAGAGAATTGAATTTTAGACAATGATATGTGATCATTGAAAATCATCCTTCTCCATTCCTTTGTTTTTCTCAAGCCTTTCACTGCATAATACAACAAACGGTAATCATTTTAAGATTTAATTTAAGTCATTTTCCATTTCCTTAGTTGCTTTTTTGCTGTTTATACAGGATCATCCCCAACATCATCTCAGAATGCCACGCTGCCTTCATCTAGTGCCTGGTCCTTCAGTGCCTCTGGCTACACTAGCTCTTTCAGCAGCTCTACATCTGCACCTAATACTGCAGGTAGGGGTCCTTCTGCTTCCATGCTGACCATACTATAGTTCCTAATAAGAAAAAATCAGGATTGTAACAGTCTAAAAATGGGTTAAAAAAGCAGAAATTGGTTTGCTGATTCATACAGAAAATGGGCCTATAAAATGCCTGGTGGAATTTAATAGAACAGCAAATGGACAATTTTGCATACTGTGGATTCATTTAATTGGTTCTTTAAAAATATTCCTCATATTTTGTGTGATTGGGAGCTGTTTAATTTCCTCTTTCTTCCTGTCCACATCATGAACATAGTGTTTATGGAGAGGCCAGTGCAGAGCATTAAAAATTCTAATTTATCTAAATTCTTCTAAATTACTGTTTTGATTTAAGGTAACATTGTTCTTGACATTTGTCAAACGTATTATGGATTGTTTTCCTCCCGTTGGATGCTTGCATGCTTTTTTCCTTTTCTCTTCAGAATACAGTAATCGATGCCAGAGTATGGTTCTACAGACCCTCTGGTATCTTGCTGAAAGTGACCCTTTTCATTTGTAAATCTAAATAATAATAAGAAACTCCTAATTAAAATTGTGAACTGCACTTTCTACTTCTAAACCTATTTGGTCCTATATGCTCGTTTACTGAAATGCAGATAAATACTTTCAGAGACCGATCATAGCTACCAAATTTGCAAGCAGCCTTTTTATTCCATTCATTAATCACATAGCAATTGTCACTTTGCTATTCTTCACATATTCATAAAGGAAATTAATTTTAATTCCAGGGTTAGAAACCTATTTAGTTTAGAATCTGACCATCTTGAAACTTTTGCAACCAAGAGACAAAGGGCTGGATTTTACCAACCTCGGTGGTCTGTGGCAGGCAAGGTCAGTGGTGGCAGCTCCCTGTCCAAAATGATTTTCCCTTGCTTGGGCTTGTTAAGCCCGACCAGCATGTTTGCCGGCCAATTGAAGAAAGCAGATCTTATGATGTCATTTGATGACACGTCATCAGTCGATTTCCTTAAAGGGACCATGCACAAATTTATTTTGACATTTGTGCCGTCAGTGATCTACAGCATTGAGGTGCTGCAAACACTGCATAGAGGTGCAGGGCAGCACCCAGGCTCTCCCGTGGCATACAGAGGAAGTCACAGCATGCAGGGAGGTTGTCTTCCCTTTCATTGTGCGGAAGAGACCTCCCTTGGAGACCAACCATGCCTAGTTGCACATGACACAGGAGGACACGAGCCGGGATGTTGTCAGGAGGACCAGGCTGCAGTGGTGCAAACCTTTCAATGATCTCAGTAGATCACAAAACATTACTGCAAAGCCACACTCAACCTTATCCTGCTGTGCCACTCATCAAATCCCTATCACTCTGCCTTCCCTACCCTACTGCACATCCTTACTCACTTGAACTTACCTTGCAACTCCACCCATCCCTCTCTATCTACATTATCACTTCCCCATCTTACTAGCCACTCCTCACACTCGCCCTCATCCTAGTCCAATCATACCAACTAACAAGACGCAAGGGTAGCCACTTGGGTGTTTTATGCAGTGTTCATGTAAAGTTTCTGTTAATGAGGTAAAAAACATTGAGACCTTTATTTTGAACACTGTTCTTGGATAGATCTGTATGTATCTTTGGAAGTGACTTACTGAGTTGCAGTGAATGGTAAGACATAACAGTACCCCCTGCAATGATGATGAGTGTGAAAGGAATGGCTTGGGCATTGTAGGGATGCTTTATGGGGTTGGTGTGGGGTAAGTAAGTCTGACCATGGTGAGGCCATCCCTGGCGTCCCGGGCAGCAATGCAGTCGGGTGCTGATGACCTGCGACCTGTGCAGCATCAGTTGATTGCGGAGAAGGTTGGTAGTGTTGGTGTGCCTGGTGCTGCTGGTGTTGGGGCTGATCGTGGTGGGATTCTGAGGACCACGGTGAGATAGTTTCAAGGGTACTGATGCTGATGTAATAGATGGTAGGTGAACTTGAGATGACAGAAGCAATCTGTCAGTGGTGAGAGTTATTCCAATGGGGTGACATTGGAAAGAGAATTTGCTGCAAACACTTGCAACCTGCATAAAACTCCATCTGTCTTCCAAATGCAGTAAGCAACAACTTCTGAGCTTGGAAGTGAACAGCTTTGTGATGGGAGCTTTTCTAGCAACATTTCCAGCTATCAAGTAATAAGATGACTCCATGGCCAGTTCTGACGAAGGGTCACTGGCCTGAAATGTAAATGCAAATAGGTTAGCAGAGTGGGCAGACAGGTAGCAGATGCAATTCAATGCAGAGAAATGTAAAATATTACATTTTGGGAAAGAGAACAGTGAAAGCAAGTATACCATAAGCAGTAAGATTCTTAACAGTAGAGGAATGGAAAGATTTCAGCATTTTGATACATAAATTGTTAACCGTGGCAGTCAGGATGAGACAGCAAAGCGGCATGAATATAAAACTGAAGAAGTTCTGTTAAATTTGTGTAAGCTATTTGTTAGGCCACAATTGGCACATTGCATCCAGATCTGGTCACCCCATTATTGGAAGGATACTTGAGCCATAGAAAGGCTACAGTGAAGATTCACTGGCATTTCTTAGTAATGAGAGTTTATCGATATGAAGAAAGGCTGCAAACATTGGAACTGTTATTACGAGCTAGAGAAAGTTTGGGGATGGTGGAATCGAATAGAGTTTTGAAAATTATGAGGTTTTGAGATGGTAAATATAAAGATTGCTTTCACTGGTTGACAAATCATTAACAAAGGGGGCTTAGATTCAGGATTTAACTAAAAAACAAAGATTGAGTAAACTGGGCCTCTTCTAAAATAGAGACCAAGAAGAAACATGATGGCAGTCCTTTAAAATTATGAAGAGATTCAATGGGATGGCTTTAGTGAAACTGTTTCCACTTGTGGGTGAGTCCAGAGCAAGGGCCATAAATATATGATAGCACTAATTAATCAAATACAATATTTCGGAGCAATTTCTTTACACAGAGGTTGGTGAGAATGTGGAACTCACTGCAATGTAGAGTGGTTGAAGCAGTTAGCATTGATGCATTTAAGAGGAAACTTGATGCAGACATGAGGGAGAAAGGAATGGAGCGATACGGGGACGGGGTGGGAGGAGGCTCATCTGGAATGTCAACACCGGCTTAGACCAGTTGGGCTGAATGGCCTGTTTCTGTGCTGTCGATTCATTGTAAGGCTATTGCAGCATGGGATGCTTTAGTGCAAATGGGTATTATAGATGCAGAGACTATAACATCATTTCAATGAAATTTGGATAAGTATTTGAAAAGGTGATGAGGGCATAAGCACAATGAAGTCAAATGGCTTCCTCCTGTGCTGTAATGTCAGATTCTGTGTGTTAAATTAATTCCTTGCATTAATCTTTGCTCATAAACATTGTGGACAAATACCAGATCTAGTCATTTTAACTTGGTGATCTGTGACATATGGAGAAGAGGCAAGTAAACATATTTATCGAAAAAAAACTTGAGGAATTAACTGGTGTTTTTTCAGCCTGGTAATGTTTTTTGCCAAGTCAGCCACATATGAAGAATGGCTGCGTAGGTGTCAGGTGGTATTTCTGCTGGTTTGTATTTCCTCTGAGGCTTAACACAATAACAAATCTTTACATTGATGCACTGAAACAAATAAATATAGAAATTATTTTGGGGAAATGAATATATTTTTGTCAATGCAGCCCCTATCCCTTTTCTCTCTGTGCTTTCCTCCCCCAGCCACTCACAGCTCTTTACAACCTGATGTTCTCCAATGCACATTTGCTCTCGCGCATTTTCCATCTCATCATATGCTTGCTGTCTTCCTCTCGCAGGCTTGAGCTCCCTCTCTCATTCTTATTCCCCTCAAACTCTCACCCCCATCTTGTGCTTCTTGTATGCTTTTGCACTTGAGCTGTTGTTCTTTTGCGCTGCTCATTCTTTTTCATGTGCGTGTATGTTCTCTCTTGTCTCTAGGAATGTGGAACAGACTCCAAACAAAATCAGTTAAATCATTGTGATTTGTTCAGATTGAATAGCTTATGTTGTAAGGCTAAAGTTTTTCTGGAGTTAGACTGAACTATTTGAGGGTCAAGGATAATATTTGTAGAACCTTCCATTGGAATATTAAGTTGGGTAGAGCACATACAAGAGCAAATTGTTGATTTGTGAAAGGAAGGCATTGGAATGCACCAAAGCCCCGGCTACATTTTGAAGGGCATATAAGGGCCAATTCTATGAAATTGTGCTCATTGTCGATAGAAACATAGAAAATAGGTGCAGGGGTAGGCCATTCGGCCCTCCGAGCCTGCACCGCCATTCAATAAGATCATGGCTGATCATTCCTTCAGTACTCCTTTCCTGCTTTCTCTCCATACCCCTTGATCCCCTTAGCCATAAGGGCCATATCTAACTCCCTCTTAAATATATCCAATGAACATCAACAACTCTCTGCGACAGGGAATTCCACAGGTTAACAACTCTCTGAGTGATGAAGTTTCTCCTCATCTCAGTCCTAAATGGCCTACCCCTTATCCTAAGACTATGTCCCCTGGTTCTGGACTTCCCCAACATCGGGAACATTCTTCCCGCATCTAACCTGTCCAGTCCTGTCAGAATCTTATACGTTTCTATGAGATCCCCTCTTATCCTTCTAAACTCCAGTGAATAAAGGCCCAGTTGATCCAGTCTCTCCTCATATGACAGTCCAGCCATCTCTGGAATCAGTCTGGTGAACTTTCGCTGCACTCCCTCAATAGCAAGAACGTCCTTCCTCAGATTAGGAGACCAAAACTGAACACAATATTCCAGGTGAGGCCTCACGAAGGCCCTGAACAATTGCAGTAAGACCCACCTGCTCCGATATTCAAATCCCCTAGCACTGAAGGCCAACATACCATTTGCCTTATTTACCGCCTGCTATACCTGCATGTCCACTTTGTGACTGATGAACCATGACACCCAGGTCTCGTTGCACCTCCCCTTTTCTTAATCTGCCATTCAGATAATATTCTGCCTTTGTATTTTTGCCCCCAAAATGGATAACCTCACATTTATCCACATTACACTGCATCTGCCATGCATTTGCCCACTCACCTAACCTGTCCAAGTCACCCTGCAGCCTCTTAGCGTCCTCCTCACAGCTCACACCGCCACCCAGTTTAGTGTCATCCGCAAACTTGGAGATATTACACTCAATTCCTTCATCTAAATCGTTAATGTATATTGTAAAGAGCTGGGGTCCCAGCACTGAGCCCTGCGGCACTCCACTAGTCACTGCCTGCCATTCTGAAAAGGACCCGTTTATCCCGACTCTCTGCTTCCTGTCTGCCAACCAATTTTCTATCCACATCAGTACATTACCCCCAATACCATGCGCTTTGATTTTGCACACCAATCTCTTGTGCGGGATCTTGTCAAAAGCCTTTTGAAAGTCCAAATATATCACATCCACTGGTTCTCCCTTGTCCACTCTGCTAGTTACATTCTCAAAAAACTCCAGAAGATTCGTCAAGCATGATTTCCCTTTCGTAAATCTATGCTGACTTGGTCCGATCCTGTCACTGCTTTCCAAATGCGCTGCTATTTCATCCTTAATGATTGATTCCAACATTTTCCCCACTACTGATGTCAGGCTAACTGGTCTACAATTACCCGTTTTCTCTCACCCTCCTTTTTTTAAAAAGTGGTGTTACATTAGCTACCCTCCAGTCCATAGGAACGGATCCAGAGTCGATAGACTGTTGAAAAATGATCACCAATGCATCCACTATTTTGAGGGCCACTTCCTTAAGTACTTTGGGATGCAGACTATCAGGCCCCGGGGATTTATCGGCCTTCAATCCCATCAATTTCCCTAACACAATTTCCTGCCTAATAAGGATATCCTTCAATTCCTCCTTCTCACTAGATCCACTGTCCCCATTCGGAAGGTTATTTGTGTCTTCCTTCGTGGTGACCGAACCGAAGTATTTGTTCATTTGGTCTGCCATTTCTTTGTTCCCCATTATAAATTCACCTGAATCCGACTGCAAGGGACCTACGTTTGTCTTCACTAATCATTTTCTCTTCACACATTTATAGAAGCTTTTGCAGTCAGTTTTTATGTTTCCTGCTAGCTTCCTCTCGTACTCGATTTTCCCCCTCTTAATTAAACCCTTAGTAGTCCTCTGTTGAATTCTAAATTTCTCCCAGTCCTCAGGTTTTTTTTTTTAGCCAATTTATATGCCTCTTCCTTGGCTTTAACGCTATCCTTAATTTCCCTTGTTAGCCAAAGTTGAGCCACCTTCCCCGTTTTATTTTTACTCCAGACAGGGATGTACAATTGCTGAAGTTCATCCATGTGATCTTTAAATGTTTATCATTGCTTATCCACTGTCAACCCTTTAAGAATCCTTTGCCAGTCTATTCTAGCCAATTCACGCCTCATACCGTCGAAGTTACCTTTCTTTAAGTTCAGGACCCTAGTTTCCGAATTTACTTTGTCACTCTCCATCTTAATAAGGAATTCTATCATATTATGGTCACTCTTCCCCAAGGGGCCTCGCACAACAAAATTGCTAATTAGTCCTTCTCATTATACATCACCCAGTCTAGGATGGCCAGCTCTCTGGTTGGTTCCTCGACATATTGGTCCAGAAAACCATCCGTAATACACTCCAGGAAATCCTCCTCCACTGCATTGCTACCAGTTAGGTTAGTCCAATAAATATGTAGATAAAAGTCGCCCATGATCACCTTTATTGCACGCCTCCATTATTTCTTCTTTGATTCCGTCCCCAACCTCATTACTACTATTTGGTGGCCTGTACACAACTCCCACTAGCGTTTTCTGCCCTTTGGTATTCCGTAGCTCCACCCATACTGATTCCACATCATCCAAACTAATGTCCTTCCTGACAATTGCATTAATTTCATCTTTAACCAGCAACTCCACCCTGCTTCCTTTTCCTTTCTGTCTATGCTTCCTAAATGTTGAATACCCTGGATGTTGAGTTCCCAGCCTTGGTCCCCCTGGAGCCATGTCTCCGTGATGTTAATCACATCGTCTCCATTAACTGCTATCTATGCAGTTAATTCAGCCACCTTATTCCGAATACTCCTCGCATTGAGGCACAGAGACTTCAGGCTTGTCTTTTTAACACACTTTGCCTCTTTAGAATTTTGCTGTAATGTGGCCCTTTTTGTTTTTTGCCTTGGGTTTCTCTGCCCTCCACTTTGACTATTCTTCTTTCTATCTTTTGCTTCTGACTCCATTTTATTTCCCTTTGTCTCCCTGCATAGGTTCCCATCCCCCTGCCATATTAGTTTAACTCCTCCCCAACAGCACGAGCAAACACTCCCCCTCGGACATTGGTTCCGGTCCTGTCTAGGTGCAGACCGTCCGGTTTGTACTGGTCCCACCTCTCCCAGAACCGGTTCCAATGCCCCAGGAATTTGAATCCCTCCCTTATGCACCACTGCTCAAGCCACGTATTCATCTAAGCTATCCTGCGATTCCTACTCTGACTAGCACGTGGCACTGGTAACAATCCTGAGATCACTACTTTTGAGGTCCTACTTTTTAATTTAACTCCTAGCTCCCTAAATTCATCTCGTAGGACCTCATCCTGTTTTTACCTATATCGTTGGTACCTATATGCACCACGACCATGATAGCTTCGTCCACAGGAGTACATTTTGGAGATTTGGCTGCAAGCTGTCTAAAAATGCGTGTGTGAATTCCTGGTATACACTCATTGCCGATGTGGCTCCAAACTGAGCACCTGATTGTGTAAAATCAGCCCCATCATGTTTTCAGATGTGGTTATGAGTAGCTATGCTCGGTGTGTACAGTTGTCTACTTTTCACCCTCATTGTTTTGTACAGTTTTCAGAAAGTCTCATGGAATCAGAGAATATAGCATTTTAAGAGACCTTGAAACACTATAATTTGTACCAAGAAATCTGGGTGTTTTCATGAAATGTGTTGCAGTTCACTGGCTTTTCTCCAAGGTTTACAGGGAGAAATAGTGCCGCAAAATAATGCATTCTCTTGTAAAGATTGGCAGAAAAGTTTGAGCTGGTCCATTATTCAGGTAAATCTTCATTTTGGACCATTTGGATTTAGTGACCAGAGTTGTTAATTTGAAGACATGGGAACAACTTGGAAGTATGCATATGTACCCTTTTCCAAGGGGCCTTTGTCTGTGGAGACTTCGCTTGTGTGCCAGCCTATATTCTAGCATTTTGATTCAGACAATCTTTATTTTTTGTGGAAAGTTGAATAAATCTGAAAACTTCTTCCTCACTCAATTTAACTTGCCCAGAAATATCTCCTGATATATGCAGCAACATATTAATTTAAGCATTCCACATCATAAAGTTTCTCAGGATGACACATTGTTGATGGAAAAGTGGACAAGTCTGAATTTTTACATTGGTTCAATGATGATATCTGCCCTATTAGCGATAATGGGAGTTTGAGTCTTTGAATTGATCACCTGCAAAAGCCACACTAAACTACCAGCTGCTTTTTGAACACTTTGGATTACAGTAACATTCTGTGATGTATATCAGAATATGTTCTGTGGTTATGTATATTTCTTCTTCTTCTTCAATAAAAATATGCAGACAAAGCTTGTGCTGAAGGAGCTTTGTATTTTGAGATTGAAAAGGACTTTTGGTGCTCAAAGGGTAAATGAATGTAAAGATGCTCTAAAATAAGGGCAATAGTATTTACAAATGTAGAACTCCAAATGTTTTGAAGAGGTGATGTACCTGAAATTGAAATAAATAAGTTTGATTAACCTGATGCTCTTTGTCTAAGGAGGAATATATTTTTCTTGTATTTCAGCTAAACTGACAGACAAATCCACTTGGTCACCTGGACCCATTGCTCAAAGTCAAGCATCACTATCGCATGAATTGTGGAAAGTGCCGCTAGGATCCAAAAACACTCGGCCTCCGCCAGGTCTGACGAACACCAAGCCATCACCGTCCTGGGGTGTCAGTTCACTAGGACTCGTCTCAAGCTGGCCAAGCTCTTATTCCTCTAGTAAGATCTAACTTATTGCATTGTCCTCTGCTTCAGGCAATTGAAAGATGCCCGATATATGAGTTTGCAGATTCCTGCTGCATTTGACTTAAGCTTTTGGATGCTAAGATTTTCATAATGAATGATGTGTTGGTTTGGGATTAATTGGCTCTCCATTGTAATTGCATTATCATTTGAAACAATTGTGAGCATGAGAAAATAGAGGATTGGTGTTTTCCACGAAATAGAAATACACAGCCAGAAAATGTCCTAAATACTATTACATGTATTTTCAGTTTATTTGATGGACTGGGGATCCCACATTATAATTTGGGGTAATTTTCCGAGTACAATGCTGAGAGCAATGAATCTGTCCTGCCACCAGTGTGTACTCGGGAAAATTTGCGCTATTGCATCACCTCTCCTATTATTATTCTTAAAGCTCTTCCTGCTTTAAATGTTAATCTCTCTGCTCTGTGTGTGGATAACTGAAGCTTTCTGATTTAGCAAATGAAATCAAATTTGTAGAAAAAAATAATCTTTATAAGCCCCATTAGCAAAGGAAGTTTACTTTGGAGCTGACCTCCCCGAATGCCAGCAATAAAATTATCTCGCTATTCTGTCCTCCTTTCACCATTCATTCAGAACTATCTGTGACAGTTTTTATTTTAATGGTTCAAGTTTTCTCTTGGTTAAAGAATAAACAGTATTGATCAATTATATTATTTTAATAAATTTAATTAACAATCCCAATCTTTTATGAACTTTTGTTAGAAATAAGAACATAAGATCATAAGAATTAGGAACAGGAGTAGGCCATCTAGCCCCTCGAGCCTGCTCCACCATTCAATAAGATCATGGCTGATCTGGCCGTGGACTCAGCTCCACTTACCCGCCCGCTCCCCGTAACCCTTAATTTCCCTTATTGGTTAAAAATCTATCTATCTGTGACTTGAATACATTCAATGAGCTAGCCTCAACTGCTTCCTTGGGCAGAGAATTCCACAGATTCACAACCCTCTGGGAGAAGAAATTCCTTCTCAACTCGGTTTTAAATTGGCTCCCCCGTATTTTGAGGCTGTGCCCCCTAGTTCTAGTCTCCCCGACCAGTGGAAACAACCTCTCCGCTCTATCTTGTCTATCCCTTTCATGATTTTAAATGTTTCTATAAGATCACCCCTCATCCTTCTGAATTCCAGCGAGTAAAGACCCAGTCTACTCAATCTATCATCATAAGGTAACCCCCTCATCTCCGGAATCAGCCTAGTGAATCGTGTCTGTACCCCCTCCAAAGCCAGTATATCCTTCCTTAAGTAAGGTGACCAAAACTGCACGCAGTACTCCAGGTGCGGCCTTACCAATACCCTATACAGTTGCAGCAGGACCTCCCTGCTTTTGTACTCCATCCCTCTCGCAATGAAGGCCAACATTCCATCCGCCTTCCTGATTACCTGCTGCACCTGCAAACTAACTTTTTGGGATTCATGCACAAGTTTCATGCACAAGGACCCCCAGGTCCCTCTGCACCTCAGCATGTTGTAATTTCTCCCCATTCAAATAATATTCCCTTTTACTGTTTTTTTTATCCCCAAGGTGGATGACCTCACACTTTCCGACATTGTATTCCATCTGCCAAACCTTAGCCCATTCGCTTAACCTATCTAAATCTCTTTGCAGCCTCTCTCTGTCCTCTACACAACCCGCTTTCCCACTAATCTTTGTGTCATCTGCAAATTTTGTTACACTACACTCTGTCCCCTCTTCCAGGTCATCTATGTATATTGTAAACAGTTGAGGTCCCAGCACCGATCCCTGTGGCACACCACTAACCACTGATTTCCAACCAGAAAAGGACCCATTTATCCCGACTCTCTGCTTTCTATTCGCCAGCCAATTCTCTATCCATGCTAATAAATTTCCTCTGACTCTGCGTACCTCTATCTTCTGCAGTAACCTTTTGTGTGGCACCTTATCGAATGCCTTTTGGAAATCTAAATACACCACATCCATCGGTACACCTCTATCCACCATGCTCATTATATCCTCAAAGAATTCCAGTAAACTAGTTAAACATGATTTCCCCTTCATGAATCCATGCTGCGTCTGCTTGATTGCGCTATTCCTATCTAGATGTCCCGCTATTTCTTCCTTAATGATAGTTTCAAGCATTTTCCCCACTACAGATGTTAAACTAACCGGCCTATAGTTACCTGCCTTTTGTCTGCCCCCTTTTTTAAACAGAGGCATTACATTAGCTGCTTTCCAATCCGCTGGTACCTCCCCAGAGTCCAGAGAATTTTGGTAGATTATAACGAATGCATCTGCTATAACTTCCACCATCTCTTTTAATACCCTGGGATGCATTTCATCAGGACCAGGGGACTTATCAACCTTGAGTCCCATTAGCCTGTCCAGCACTACTCCCCTAGTGATAGTGATTGTCTCAAGGTCCTCCCTTCCCACATTCCTATGACCAGCAATTTTTGGCATGGTTTTTGTGTCTTCCACTGTGAAGACCGAAGCAAAATAATTGTTTAAGGTCTCAGCCATTTCCACATTTCCCATCATTACAACCCCTTCTCATCTTCTAAGGGACCAACATTTACTTTAGTCACTCTTTTCCATTTTTTCTATCTGTAAAAGCTTTTACTATCTGTTTTTATGTTTTGCGCAAGTTTACCTTCGTAATCTATCTTTCCTTTCTTTATTGCTTTCTTAGTCATTCTTTGCTGTCGTTTAAAATTTTCCCAATCTTCTATTTTCCCACTAACCTTGGCCACCTTATACGCATTGGTCTTTGATTTGATACTCTCCTTTATTTCCTTGGTTATCCACGGCTGGTTATCCCTTCTCTTACCACCCTTCTTTTTCACTGGAATATATTTTTGTTGCGCACTATGAAAGAGCTCCTTAAAAGTCCTCCCACTGTTCCTCAATTGTGCCACCGTTTAGTCTTTGTTTCCAGTCTACTTTAGCCAACTCTGCCCTCATCCCACTGTAGTCCCCCTTGTTTAAGCATAGTATGCTCGTTTCTGACACAACTTCCTCGCCCTCAATCTGTATTACAAATTCAACCATACTGTGATCACTCATTCCGAGAGGATCTTTTACTAGGAGATCGTTTATTTTTCCTGTCTCATTACACAGGACCAGATCTAAGATCGCTTGCTCCCTTGTAGGTTCTGAAACAATCCCTTATGCATTCTATGAATTCCTTCTCCAGGCTACCCCGTGCGATTTGAGTTGACCAATCGATATGTAGGTTAAAATCCCCCATGACTACTGCCGTTCCTTTTTCACATGCCTCCATTATTCCCTTGATTATTGCCCGCCCCACCGTGAAGTTATTATTTGGGGGCCTATAAACTACGCCCACCAGTGACTTTTTCCCCTTACTATCTCTAATCTCCACCCACAATGATTCAACGTTTTGTTTATTAGAGCCAATATCGTCTCTCACAACTGCCCTGATATCATCCTTTATTAACAGAGCTACCCCACCTCCTTTCCCTTCTTGTCTATCTTTCCGAATCGTCAGGTACCCCTGTATGTTTAATTCCCAGTCTTGGCCATCCTGCAACCATGTTTCTGTAATGGCCACCAAATCATACCCATTTGTGCCGTCAACTCACTTACTTTATTTCGAATGCTGCGTGCATTTAGGTAGAGTGTTTTAATCCTGGTTTTTAAACCATGATTGTTAGTTTTGACCCCTCCTGCAGCCCCTTTATATTCAGTGGCCCTTTTTGGTTTTTGCCTTGGGTTTCTCTGCCCTCCACTTTTACTCATCTCCTTTCTGTCTTTTGCTTTTGTCTCCTTTTTGTTTCCCTCTGTCTCCCTGCATTGGTTCCCATCCCCCTGCCATATTAGTTTAACTCCTCCCCAACAGCACTAGCAAACACTCCCCCTCGAACATTGGTTCCGGTCCTGCCCAGGTGCAGACCGTCCGGTTTGTAATTGTCCCACCTCCCCCAGAACCTGTTCCAATGCCCCAGGAATTTGAATCCCTCCCTGCTGCACCACTGCTCAAGCCACGTATTCATCTGAGCTATCCTGCGATTCCTACTCTGACTAGCACGTGGCACTGGTAGCAATCCCGAGATTACTACTTTTGAGGTCCTACTTTTTAATTTAGCTCCGAGCTCCTTAAATTCGTCTCGTAGGACCTCATCCCTTTTTTTACCTATGTCATTGGTACCAATGTGCACCACGACAACTGACTGTTCTCCCTCCCTTTTTAGAATGTCCTGCACCCGCTCCGAGACATCCTTGACCCTTGCACCAGGGAGGCAACATACCATCCTGGAGTCTCGGTTGCGGCCGCAGTAACGCCTATCTATTCCCCTCACAATCGAATCACCTATCACTCGCTCTCCCACTCTTTTTCCTGCCCTCCTGTGCAGCAGAGCCAGCCACGGTGCCATGAACTTGGCTGCTGCTGCCCTCCCCTGATGAATAAATAACCTCTATGGCTATCTCTGGTCACTTTAAATAATCAGGTTCGAGTGCAAACCAATATGATGGGTATATTGTGTTTAATCAGAGTTTAAGATGGAATAGAACACATTAGTTATACAGCAAAAACATATGACTGTGGCAAGAAGCTTATTCTGATTCCGATCAGACAAACGGTTGACACACGTGAGCAATTCGGTCCTTCCTTTTGTCTTGGACTTCTTTCCTCGCCCGCCTGCCCTCTCCTGCCCGCACGCGCACTCTCTCTCTCTCTCTCTTTCCCCGCCCGCCCTCTCTCTCGCTCTCTCGCTCTCCTTTCCCTGCCCGCCCTTTTCTCTCTCTCCTCTCTCTCTCTCTCTCTCTCTCTCTCTCTCTCTCTCTCTTTGCCCTCCCTCCCTCTCTCTCTCTCTCTCTCTTCCGTCTGAGTACAAGCTTCCGGGAGGTCATTTTTAACCTATTTTTAGGGTGGGCCTGAACTGGAATATTGATGAGACCTTTTGACCTATGGAGGTTCCCCAAAAAACTTGCTATCCAATATCGTATTGTGTTCTTTGTCTTGATTCTTGTTTCAAGAACCCGTCTTAAAGATGGCTTATGATTTTGGCCACATGTCTTCATTTATACCTTCTCGAAGTTGCTTTTTTGTGGAATTCCTTTAATCTCTCTCTTTCCCTATTCTCTCTGGTACAATCAATGCAAAGCCTAAACCTCTACCCATTGAATTTACGATGCCCAAAGCAGAGCTTTCTCACTCTAACCGGTCGTTAACTTTTTTACGACATAGCAAACAGCCTGTGTTACCATTAATTCCTACAAACTTCTTTCCATTCTAAGTTTTTCTATACAAATTGTCTTAAAGATACATAAACAAACTGAAGCTTTAACTTGAAAACAATGGTTGTCATAGTGCAGAATGATATAACATCTCAGCAGGGTACCAAACCATTAGCATTGCTAAGCATTCTGAATAGACAATTCATTCTAAACAACGATTTAAAATACAGCATTCATATCAGTTTTATACATTTTTAGGCATCTTTAGTTTCTAACACTTTTATGCAGCTAAATTAGTATGCATTAACAGTGCTGTTACTCGTACTTCAGTTCCATATTTGATTACCTTTACTAACCTGTTGAACAAAGAACTGAAAGAAGCATTACATTCCCATTCATAAGATGAAATGCCAACTTGCTCCATGACACTATCAGATGTAAAAAAAAACATCCAAATGGAATTGGGTCTTTAAGAAGAATGGTGTATCTTTTCCATTCTGATACATGAAATATAAATAAATTACTATTGTTTCAGAACATAAATGAAAAGGATAATAACATTATCTTTTGCCTATTAGATTCTGCTTGGAGCACTGACAGCTCTGGAAGGAACAATAGCTGGCTGGTTCTCCGAAACCTCACACCCCAGGTAACAAGCAAATCTTGGGAAACAGTAGCGTTCATTTATTGTAATGTGAAAGCAACCTCAGCCTTGCCAGTGCCATTGGCTGCAAGTGAGTTTGAACATCAGTACATCTGAAATTTCCAAATTTGATCTCTCTGAATTGAAAAAATGTAGTCTTGTATACATAGGTTTACAGACTGCAAATTTAACCTCGCTGAGCATTAAACTTCTAGAATTTTAATTAGCATCCAATGAACCCTCAAACTATTCCAATAAATGTGTAACCTGTAATAGCATTAGAATTTCATCTGATTTTCAAGTTGTTGAGAAAACCTATTTCAAATTGTGTTTTTGAAAGGTTAGGCTGAGGTTCCAGTTACATCTAATAGCTTTCACAATTTGAAATTTTGCAAAATTAGAAGAAAATAAATAGGTGTTCATCCATTTTGTGTAATATGTATTACACACATTGAAAAATCAAAATACTACATGAACACACAATATTGTGCTAGTTAAAAAGATGCAAAACTCTACTGGTGAAGTACTTTTTAAAATTGCATTTCCCCTTACAGCAATGGCTCAATGGTAGCACACTCTCCTCATGAGTCAAAAGATTGTGGGTTCAAGTCCCACTTCAGCACAAAATCTAGACTGATACTCCACTGCAGTGCTGAGGGAGTGCTGCACTGTTGGCAGTGCTGTCTTTTGGATGAGGTGAAAAGCCAAAGCCCTGTCCGGCCATCCTCTCGGGTGGATGTGAAAGATCCCATGGCGCTATTTTGAAGAAGAGTAGGGACGTTCTCTCTGGTGTCCTGGTCAATAGTTATCCCTCAGCCCACATCATTAAAAGAAGGAAACACAAAGTTAGCCCCTCTCTCACTTTATATCACAGTCTGGTGGTCAGTGCATTTTTATGGCTCCTTCAAAAATTAAGGCATAGCATCCTCTATGACATCACTCATCATTTAACATTCTTTACACAGCATTAGAGTACAGGCTTGCTCAATTTAGTTCTGAGAAAATTACATGCTTCGTACATAGATGGGACTGTTGGCAGTGCTTCTCCTGATCTCCCACCTTCTGTAAAGCCTGAGAATCTGCCCCATTGCACCAGTTTGCATTTCTTCCCCCTCCATCACCCCCCCCCCTCCAGGTAAAAGCTTTGTGTTCCCTGCTTCATAGACTGCTGAGTGGGACAAGGTCTTCAGTTGCTCCACAGGATTAAGTTACATGAGATTGTTTTGTAATTTTTTTTCCATTTTCAAGAGCATTCTGTTTTCCATGAACCAGAAATACAAATGGCTTGCCTTGTAGAGTTGTCTTTCTTCAAATGATGTGAATAGTCACCCAACCATTCGCTCAGATTCTACAAGGTATAGAGTTTGGGGAGTTAAGAAGCTTACTAGTTAGTCAGTTTCAGTTTAGCTAAAGATTAAAATGAATTGGCACAATGTTGCAGGCCTTGGATGTTTGTAAGGGATGAATGCCATACAAGGCAAGTAATTTATTTGTTTATAAATGTAGTGTGTGCCAACCACAATTGTAAAATTATGGACACTTACTGTCTACATTAACATTTGAAAATAATGCAAGTAATGATGGTTCACTCTTTTGCTACAGATTGATGGTTCAACTTTGCGGACTTTATGCATGCAGCATGGTCCCTTGATAACATTCCATCTGAATTTGACCCAAGGAAATGCTGTGGTTCGCTACAGCTCCAAGGAAGAAGCAGCTAAGGCCCAGAAGTCTCTGCACATGTAAGCTTCCTATATGACTCTAGCTAAAGATTTTCCCATAATTTAACATTGCTTCGGTGTCCATTAGGAACCCTCATTATAGCAATAGATCACTGAATTGACACAAGCCTCTTTCTGTTTTCCTGATCTTTGGATAAAGGAAGAATAAACGCTCTCGGATTGTTCCTACAGCTGTTCCTCAGACTAGCCCCTCATCCACACTGATCTTGTGAATTTACTTTTCACTCTCCATGGCTCCTCTCCGGTCCGGGTATACTGGATCCATTGGTGGCCAATACACACCTCCACGTGGACTCATGGATTGACCTCTGCTGGCTCATGGTCGACTCGCCACTACTTTTCAGCCCTCTGTTTCCACTGGGCAACCTCAAGCAATACACCCTCTTATAATCTGCTCCTCAAACAGCTCTCTTTTATTAAATCCCTCTCCCCAAATATCTCTGAACCTGGACATTGGTTCGTCAATGTACAAGCTGATTCTGCCCTGTCTTGGTGAGCCAGGTATCTGAAACAGAATCCATTCTTGTATTTTAAAAAAAATCTCTGAACCAAACTACTGAGCAATCTACATCTGTAAAATTTCTGTTTTCCAGTACGAAGTACAACAATCTCTTCCTCCTTTTCCCCTCCCCCCACCAACCTATTGGGACACACTTAGCCAAGTCCAGGGAGGTTACGGACTAAGAGATGTCCCCTGATTCCCATCGCCACTACTCTTTGATCCTAATGCAGCTGCCAGACTTGGGACTGACCAAAAAAATTACTTTGAATTCAATGATGAATTATATCTTCAAATTAAGGGCACAGCCATGAACAAAATATTTGCTCCAGCTTAACAGACACATACATGGCAGACTAGGAAAACAGCAGATTTGAAACCCAAGCTACTGATGGGTTATTACAAATACTTGGACAACATACCAGTAATTTGGACATATATGGAAACAGAATTAGAAGAATGTAACATTCTCTGCAACTACTACCTGTCACAATGCACAGGGAAAGCATCAATGTACTCGATGCAATAGTATTTAAATTGTCCCAAGAAAGCAAGTCACAAATTAGCAATAAAGGTATATTTTAAAGAAATTAAAACACATATACACAAACAAAGTTACCATCCCAAATTGCAGTGCAAGCTTTACAATAGCTACAACAGTTCTTGGTATTTTCTGTGTGTTAAAGGTTCCAGTTTGGACACCAAATTTTTATTGAATAGCAGTATATTATGTGAATGTAAAACCTTTCAGTAAATTAAAAAAAAAACAAGAATAATGCCATTCAGAGTACACATTTAGCGAAGTCTGTTTGTTAGCTGTCTAATGTTTGACTCTTCCTTTGTCCAGGTGCGTTCTGGGAAACACTACCATCCTCGCTGAGTTTGCCAGTGATGAGGAAGTTAACCGTTTCTTTGCACAAGGTCAATCACTGGCACAGACCTCGAGCTGGCAGTCTAACACAGGAACCAATCAGAGCCGACTTGGGTCAAGCACCAACTCTCACGGATTGGTCCGTAATGATCTAGGCCACTGGAATACTACAAGCCTGAGTGGGAAAGGAGCCAATGACCTCCTGTGGAGTGGCGTCCCCCAATACTCCAGCAGCCTATGGGGGCCTCCTAACAGTGATGACACCAGAGTAATCGGCAGCCCTACGCCTATAAACACCTTACTCCCTGGTGACCTTCTCAGTGGAGAATCTATGTAGGGAAAACCGATGATCTTGTGGAGCTAACAATCAGCACTAAACAACCCAATTTCGGACATCATTTTGACCCTTGATCTACAACCTCTTTTGGTTGGTTAGGGGAGGGTGGGCAGGGAAGTGGGAGGGATGGGGAGGGGCATGGAAAATCTACTTTTGTGAGCCTGGGTTTAGTATGCACATTACCCTTGCTTTCATTGTTTCGTTTGATCCCAAAAACATATCAACACAAATACTTGAATCAAGCAGGCCAATAATGAAATGTGAAAACCGTCTAATTTACACTTCCGAGATGTTGTCATCACAAATAGGCTCAAACAAAAAAGTTTATTGTGTATGTATGTGTGATGGTGCAGATGTTGTGCATCTATGTGTGTGAGTGTGTATGAAATCAGTGTGTTTTTGTTTCTTTATACAGTATATGCTTTTATTTGCTTGTCGGTCAAATTATTAGCTTCTAACTTTGCACTGAGTGTCTGCAGCCCCTCCAGCTAATCTTACAAAGGGGGCCAGCAGCAATTCATGTGTAAATGTTTACTCAAGGACGCTCTTAAACAGTGTGTGCTCTGGAGATGATGTGTATACCTACCTTTAGTGGCTTTTTTGTGGACTAATGCAAGAGAATTATTACAGGAGTATTGCACCAGTTTTCTTTCAGAGTATAAAATTTGAAAAAAAAATCTAAAAAAAAAAAATGCTCTAGTTGAACTGTGGCCATAGCTACACAATAGAGTGGACCCATCCTGCAAGCAGGCATGGGAAGCACTTGGACTGGATATTTTTGTGACTGATTTGGAGGTGCCTATGTTTGGTATCCTCCTGTTTACAAACTTTTCAGAACTTAAAAAAAGGAAAAAAAAGATGAAAAAAGGACAATTACTCTTCCATCGAAACCTATTTTCAGAATGAAGATGTGCTACTTCAGAACTCTGGGAATGAACAGTGTTGTATTTTTTTGGCCATTGTTGTGTATTTTTTCCTTCGTAAATTTTTGCTCACTTTCTTGCACACAGTGGATGATGTCTCAGGAAGGCCTGAATTTTCTGGGGAGCTACTCCACGCCATTTCATGTATTTTAACCCAACTTCTAGCACTGAAGAAAAGAAGAAAATACCTGTTTATTCTGTAGCAGTTACTTATTTACCAAATAATGGACACAACAATGTTTGAAGAGTGCTTTATGAAATGCTTTATGTTTTAAAAAGAAATCAATGCTTTTGATTGTGTTAAAGACAATTGACTAACGTACTATAAAGTATGTTACTGTATAAACTCCTTGTCCCAGCCTGCTTGGATCAGGTAACTTGTGCATTATCTTTGGATAGGTTTTTATTGGTTTTATCAAGCTGTTTTTGGCAAGAAAAAAAAAGCTGGTTTAAAGAGGATCATGAACTATGCACAAATGGGTTCAAGACTTTGTTTTTTCTGAGTTTTAGTAGAGTGTATTTACTTGTTTCTTCTCAGAAGGTATTTACATCTCATTGCCATTATGTATATTCCAAGCCGAAAATAGTCTTGAGTTGTAGAAAAAGCCTGACGTTAAAAAGATTTGGGGGGTGGGGGGGGAAGAGGGAGTGAAGGTCTGTGTTTATTTCATTTTTGCCTTTGAATTACAAATGTTGGTAATCCAAGATTTTTTTAGAAAAGTTGGTGGCTTTTAACATTTTCTCCTCATAGAATGTGATATTAAAAAATAAATATGCACAGAAAATTGCTTTCTTGAACTATTGGGCTTCTTGAGAACTATTAATTGCAGTTTTCCCCCTGGCAGTTGAACAAGATCATTAATGCATTATTTGTTTGAAATGAAGGATGTTTTTATTCACTTACACTGAGCAGATCCAGAAGGCTCAGTGCATTGTGGTGAAGCTGCTTTCCTGCTCTATTCATTGTTTACTATGAAATTAGCAGATTACCATGGTGCATTGCACTAAGTGGATAAACTCAGTTGACTGATGAGGTAGCCCCATCAGATCTACAAAGATGTTGCTCTGTAAAAGTGGCTCTGAAACATTAAATGTTGAAAGCTTAATAAACTGCATCAGAAACAAACCTCTTAAAGCAATTCTACGAAAGCTTGTAAAAGTTTTTTTTCAAAAATATTTTATTGCCGTGTTGTATATCTTTTGGCGAGATTCCCTAATTAAACTAATCAGTGAACCATTCCATGAGTTTGACAACCTGGTCTGGTACCAGTGAATGTGTTTGTGTATATTTGTTGGCAATTTATAACCACCCACTGGCTCGTCAGGTGCTGCCTACACAAAATCCCGTGAGTACAAGAAATTATTTAATTTGTAATTAAAAAATGAGACCAGCATTCCAAATTGGTGTAGTCACATTTGAAAAGTAATTGCTGTACTGCTTAATCCTGAGTTGCTATTGGAAGTCTTAAGAGTTTTGTCTGCACCTCCTTTTTGGGGTAAATATGGTGGCAGTTTGTTTCAGGTTTCAGTACACATTGTGAAATTTGACTATCCTAGGCTGCCAAATGAATCTTGGAGGTTTGCTCACCTCTAACCTTGTATTGAAGAATGAGATTGCTGTACTGTATGAATGACAGGCTTTTGTATATAATCTACTAGGGTTCAAATTCAGTTATGTCAAAGCACTGTTGTAATCTGAAACATAAACAAAGTTGCTCACTTTTAAGTAGTTTCAGAGCCCAATGGAAGTGTTCAATGTGGGGTGAGATATCCAATGTCAATGCCACCTCCAGCACTAAGAGGAATTTGTGTTTTTGTTAAAAAGTGGAACTTTTTTTTAAACTGTCCAAGCTTTATTTTGTTGAGATAGCAAAGCACAATTAGCCACATTAAATGCAAAATAAAAACAAAAATTTAAAGGCGCAAGGATTTTTCAGGTGAAACATTTAAATGTGATGCATTTGAAATTAAAGCTTGATTTGGATTAACCACCATAGGTAAACAAGTTTGATCCATTTGTTTACTTTAATGGAGTCTCTTCCCTTTATCATGTTTCTTTGTACCAGAACAAGGGACAGAACTGACAAGCCCAAGCATTAAAAAAAATTGTGGCAAGCATTGTGTGCATACTTTGTGCATCAGCTATTCATCCAAATCAAGTTTTCACCTTGTAATGTTTAAAACACATTTTCGTTTTTGCTGGTACAGTATGTATTATTGAGTCAACAATGAATAAAAGATTATGCCTCCATTTGTCTCTTCTCTTCAAAATATATGCTTTTACTTGACATCGTTCAGCTATTAACTCCTGTAAGTTAAGCATTGGATTTTACAGCAGGAATTTTTTCTGACACAGAAAACTGGAAATGAACACTTGTTTTGCACTGGAGATTCATCCAGATCTATAGACTTCTAACAATGATGGGTATTTATAAATACAGTACAAACCCAAAATACATTTCATGAGTTGCACTGAAAGAATAGAAATATATTTAGTTTGGCCTGTTGGTCAAATAAGTTTCTACTATCTAGACTTGAAACAAATGCATTTTAAATCTTATTAAAGCAATCAGATGAGAGCAGACAAGGTGCATATTAATGACATTGTAGATCAATGCAGGTTTGAAAGGAAAGTTACAACCTGATGCAAATTGATAATACCCTGTTCTCAATATGATTATTGCCATTAAATAGAATGTGATGGGCAGTGGTGTACGTTACATTCTACATATGTGTTTGGCAACGTGGTACCAGTGTGAAAGTTTGCTATTCTGAAAATATTTCATGGAAATGGTGTCACATCTAATAGATAAAGAAGCATTCTTTGATTAGTTCTGGTAGTGAAATAGGGGAAGGAACTGATGATCGAAGAATTCGGAAATAACAACTGCAACTTAGGTTCAACATGACAATATAAAAAGATAATGAAAGATAAGTGTGTTAGACTGAAAAAGTGAAAAGTTCAATCAGATAAAAGATAACTTCAGCAAACAGGTGGATTAACAGTGAGGAATCTTCAAATATGAGATGAATAGAGTACAAAATAAATACATTCTTAGAACACAAAAAACAGATGTATGAAAGTATAGAGTTCTACAGAAAATGATTAAAAAGTAAACAAACTTAAAAGGGAAACCGATGATAAAGCTTGTGCTTAAAATGCTGAAGAAAATCATGAATATAGAAAGTGTGTTGGGTAGATGAAAAGAGAGATTCGAAGAGAATATAGAAAGTTCAGAGGAGAAGTGAAAAAGGAAATAAGAGGGGCAAAGAGAATATGAGAATAGACTGGCAACTAACATCAAAACTCTTCCATGGCATGCAAATAGTAAACAGACAGTAAGAGTAGGGGTGGGGCCAACTAGGGACCAAAAAGGAGACCTACACATGGAGGCAGAGGGCATGGCTGAGATACTAAATGAGCACTTTTCATCTGTCTTTACCAAGGAAGATGCTGCAGCCAAAGTCATAGTTAAAAAGGATGTAGTTGAGATACTGGATGGGATACAGATTGATAGAGGAGATACTAGAAAGGCTGGCTGTAATTAAAGTAGATAAGTCACCAGGACTGGATGGGATGCATCCTAGGATACTGAGGGATGCAAGTGTGAAAATTGTGGAGGTACTGGCCATGATCCCCCAATTCTCCTTGGATACGGGGATGGTGTCAGAGAACTGGAGAATTGCAAATGTTGCACCCTTGTTCAAAAAAGGGTGTAAGGATAAACCCAGCAACTACAGACCAGTCAGTTTAACCTCAGTAGTGTGGATTAATTAAGGAAGGCAAATGTTTAATTTTTTAATTGAGTTTTTTGATGAGGTAACAGCGAGGAGTGATGAGGGCAATGCGGTTGATGTGGTGTACATGGACTTCCAAAAGGCGTTTGATCAAGTGCCATATAATAGGCTTGCCAGCAAAGTTGAAGCTCGGGGAATAAAAGGGACAGTGGCAGCATGGATACGAAATTGGCTCAGTGACCGGAAACAGAGTAGTGAATAGTTATTTTTCAAACTGGAGGAAGGTATATTGTGGTGTTCCCCAGGGGCTGGTACAAGGATCACTGCTTTATTTGATATAAATGACTTGGACTTGGGTGTACAGGGCACAATGTCAAAATTTGCAGATGACACAAAACTTGGAAGTATAGTGAAAAGTGAAGAGGATAGTGATAGACTTCAAGAGGACATAGGCAGATAGAATGGGTGGACACGTGGCAGTTGAAATTTTACATTGAAAAGTGCATAGTGATATATTTTGGTTGGAAGAATGAAGAGTGGTAATCTAAATTGAAGGATACAATTATAAAGGAGGTGCATGAACAGAGAGACCTGGAGTTATATGTGCACAAATTGTTGAAGGTGGCAGAGCAGGTTGAGAAAGCGGTTTTTTAAAAAAAAGCATGTGGGATCCTTGGCTTTATAAATAGAGGCATAGAGTATAAAACCAAGCAAGTTACGATGAACTTTTATAAAACCCTGGTTTGGCCTCAACTGAAGTATTGTGTCCAATTCTGGGCACCGTACTTTAGGAAGGTTGTGAAGGCCTTGGAGAGGGTGCAGAAAATATTTACAAGAATGGTTCTCGAGATGAGGGACTTCAGTTACATGGATAGACTGGAAAAGCTGGGGTTGCTCTCCTTAGAGCAGAGACGGTTGAGAGGAGATTTGTTATACATGTTCAAAATCATGAGGGGTCTAGAGGAGTAGATCGAGATAAATTTTTCCTATTGGCAGAAGGGTCGAGAACCAGAGGACACAAATCTACGGTGATGACAGAAGAACCAAGGGCAACATGAGGAAAAACTATTTTACGAAGCGAGCGGTTATAATCTGCAATGCACTGCCTGAAAGGGTGATGGAGGTAGATTCAATTGTGGCTTTCAAAAGGGAATTGGATAAATACCTGAAGGAAAAAAAATTGCAGGGCTACGAGGAAAGGGCGGGAAGTGGGACTAGCTGAAGTGCTCTTGCAGAGAGCCGGCACAGGCTCGACAGGCTGAATGGCTTCCTTCTGTGCTGTAACCATTCTATGATTATGTAAGAACTAAAAGAGAATATGAAAACCTTGCAGATAATATGAAAGGAAATAGGGGGTTTAAAATTAGGGTAGGACTACTTGGAGATGAAGGGGAAATCTAGTTGTGGAGTATGAATCTGGTAGTTATTAAATATTTTTTCAGGTTTTTACAAATGATAGTGGAAGTGAGAACATGGTGTATTTGAGGTGATGTAGACCAATTGTTAAAGATCACTAGAAAAGGAATTGGTTCTGAATTAAAATTAACAGCAATCAGTGGATAAGTCATCGCCCTTTTGTCAGCTGCCCGAGGCTGTTGAAGGACTGCAATTTTTCAATCCCCCCCTAGATATGCAAATAATGTTGGGGAGTGGAGGGTAGCTAATGTGGTATATCTGTTCAAGACAGGAGAAAAATATAAATCTTAATTATAAACCAGTTCTAATGTGAATTGTAAGGAAACTCTTGAGAATCCATAATTTGAGATCAAATTAATAAGCAATTAAAGATGCATGAGGCGAGTAAAGAAAGTCAGCATATATTTATTAACGGTGAGTCATGTTTCACCAGTTTAGTAGAGTTTTTTGAACAAATAACTGATTACATAGATGAAGAGAATGCAGTAGATGCAATTTATATGGTTATTTAGAAGGTGTCTCATGAGATGTATTACAAAAAAATTTAGACATGGCACAAGAGGAAATGTAGCTGCAGGATAGAATGTTCATTGAACAGGCAACAAAGGGATAGTATCATTGGGAGTTGCTTGGATGGGGGTACAGTTGGAATTGGTGTACCTCGGGTCAATGCTGGTCTACTTTTGTTCTTGACGTAGATACACGATTTGGATTTGGGCATGATACAGAAGTAGGAGGTTTAAGAAACAGCAAGGAAGATTGCAAAAGATTGCATCTTCACTCAAGTAATGCTACAGCATGTGCTTCTACTCTGTTATCTCAAAATGTCCATCAAAAATCACTTTGTATAGGTGCCTTTGCTTGGTAACATCCCAAACAGTTTGGGAGTTTGCTCATCAATTACTATGTAACAATTATATTGATCTTTCTATTTCAAAATATCAAACTATTAAAGGCAGGGAAAGGATGCATCAAAATGTGTCTGTTATACTGAGAATATATTTCTTTGGCTTCCAGCAGTTCTTGCTCAGTTATTTTGCAAAATTATTAAGAAACACTTGAGGACACATTTCAGCAGCTTTATTCAGGTAAAATGTATTGTTTTTTTAAAAGGCCACTTTTATGTGTTTGTATGATTTTTTTAAAAAGTGTACAAAATAAAAAACCTGTTACAGCTTATATGCTACAAAAATTATTTAAGCTTGGGAATAGTGATTGTCTGCCTTTATGTTAATAGTTCAATTTTCAAAATCATCATCAGTTGAACTTTGAACCCAATTAATTATCTCATCAGTGACTTGTTGACATAAAAACAATTGTTGATGACTTATACTGCGAGTGTGAAAGACAGATCGAGAAAGACAGCATTTTTTCTCCTATTTTTCTTAAATTGAATTTTGAAAGCAAACAAAGCCTCAAAAGTAAAATGCTCCTGGCCGATGTATTCTCCAATTTAACAGGAACAATGCATCAGGCGATCTGTTAATTCTACATAGACTAATTATTACTAAGGATGGGTATTAATATTGTGTTCTATAATTTACATGTATTTTATTTGTAAAAATGTGGTCTGTCTATGCAACATTGTATGTTCTATTAGTTCCATACATTTACACACTCATTATAAACCCGAATTAAATTAAATGTAATTGGATGCTGTCAGCAAGTAGACTAGGAAACAAATTAAATTATTACACATTTACGGACCATGTTTGAGAAACAATACAAATTGTTACACTGCAAATGTTATCTTTCAATGCTAATAAGCATGTAAATAGTAAACAATTAGTTAAGTATAAGTCATTAAGACACAAATAAAAACAGTTTCAATCTGTCTAAACAAATGCTGAGAGAAACCAAGCCATCTTCTCAGTGAAGAGAAAAATACAATGCATCATTAACACAGTGATTAATCTATCAAATACTGCACCAGTTTACATGGACAAGTTTACATCTCGATTAAATATAGAGGCTCGTCCTTGCTTTTTATATAAAAAAAAGACTGGTTATGGATTTTGAAAGTAAATGTTTCTTCTGTAGAATAGCTGGCATGGAGAAGTAAAATTGAAGCTGCCTATATTTAGCTTGTAAAGCTGTGCAGTCTGGCTGCAATTACTTTGTCATGCTACGGCATGGTGATGATGCCATGACATAGGTGTTAATTGACAAAAGATTTGCTCCAATAAATTCAGAGCACCTGGAACAGTTAATTCTGGCTGGGGAAGTGGTGAAATGGCTACAGCAAGCTGAGTTACTTTATGTGAACAGTGGAGAAAAAAATCTGACATCTTCCACTTCTGACCATTAGTTTTTTCCTCCAGTGTTAAATTGCACTTTACCTACACTTATAGGCCCTTGAAATAAGATGCTTAATACCAGTGATTTGAGCTGAATACCAGTTGAGGTATGAAGCTGACAACATTTTTTAAAATGAGGCAAGCATTTCCCATATAAGCCATTGGCCCGTAATTTGCGGTCGCTGGCAATGCGATGGCGATCACCGCTGACCTCTAAGAAAGCAGCTCACAGTGATCTTGTGATCTCTGTGACAGAAACTTTCAGTTTCTCTATGTAATTGATTGTAGCACTGTCAATAGGGGATTCCAAGCACGATGCAGTTGTGACATCATCAAGATGTCTAAGCAGCCAATCACATTGAAGAATTTTCAGACAGGAAATGAAAAGCACTGATTATCTGCACTTTTTAAAACTGTTACAGAGTGAAATAAAGATTGGCACATACACATGGGGTTATGGTAGAAACTGAACAAACTTCAAAAAAATAATTTTAAAATCTAGTAATTTTTTATCATGGAGAAATTTAACATTCCAAAAATATAAAATTAGTTTTTCAGAGCCAGCAATGTTTGGCAGTCAATATGCTGTTAAAACCCCAGTTACATGTATTCCAACAAGGCTTAACATTTAATGGGGTGTTTAACAGTATATTAGCATGGAAAAGCTCACTATTTTGTCAATTCCACTGATTGGTGGGGTGGGGGAGAGAGGCCACAGTACAGCCAGTGTCGGAGCAGTGAATGACTGACCACAACTTCAGCATTTTCGCGTTTAGATGTGCATGCACTAAATCCTGAAGTTACAGTCAGTTTCAGAGGGATAATGGTGAACGCTGACAGTTCACCATCATTACCCACTGCAAAATCTCTGCCAATATACTCGAGAACAAGTTTTTAAAAAAATAAGATACTATTATGAATAATTTTCAATGAATATTAATTGGTATTTGTAGAGTCCTTAAGTAAAAAATTATATTCCTATGTTAACTATTTGCATAATTTTATTTTTTGCCTTGATTATTAGTCCTCATAGATTTCATCAGCGCATTTATTAGTACATATATTCAATTCTTAAGAGGCTGCTGATGCGGTTTCAAATCTCTCTCAAGTACAGTACTGCCACTGTTCCTATTACTTAAAAAGGCAGATTTACTTGAAAATCCTTTGCTTGTTGGGATTATTTTTCAAGTTTAGTTTGATTCAATATTATCAGCTTCATAAATAAATGAATGTACAAATAGCAGTTCAATAAATGGGTCTGGGAATTCATGTGTAAGTGACTATTGTGTATCGTGGCAGCTACTGGTATACTGATCAGCTCTGCCACATTTAGGTCAGATATCATTGATTATTACTAATTCTGTTTCACCTTTGATTCATAAGCTAGTCGCTCTTCCACTGTTCAGTCTGGAGTGTATCTGTGGACTCTCGCAGCTCAATGTCAAGGGAATCAGGAAATTAAAATTAACAGGATTATTCCACAATAACTTCAGTGCACTCTGAGATTTAAAAGTTAAATATTCAAGATGCGGAACATTTGAGATGCAATTTAATGAGTCTTAGTGATGCGACTATCAAGGGAATTTTTAAAAAAGCATTTCACTGTCAAAAGAGGATGAAATTACACAGTAATTTAATGGAAAAAAAATTAGCTGTAGAACCTGCAGATACACATAGACAAAGTAATGAACGTAATCCCCCAACTGGGAAATGCTCATTAGAGGAACAACTACAGCATCTATGAAGTGATTTTTTTTTACGTAAATAGATGTTAAGTCATTTAATTAAACAACCATCTCATTATAAAACAACTGTCTGAACAAATATCTATATACAGGGTACAGGTTTTACAAAATGCTGACTTTATATTGAATTTATGCAAATGAGCTTTAACCCTTTGAGGCGGGGTGAGTTTGGACATCAATATTTAAATGCTATCTCCTTAGCTTGCAACTTTTAGAAATGTTCCCTAATTTTGTACATTCTTCTAACTTTGCTTTACACTGATCATTTTATACAGACTAAGTCATTACCATTGTCAGTTGTTAAAATCTCTTTTTTAAACTGTGAAAGGGTTATGATCCACACACACAATTGCTCATACATGTCAAAATGTTGTAAGAACATAAGAATTAGGAACAGGAGTAAGCCATCTAGCCCCTCAAGCCTGCTCCGCCATTCAAAAAGATCATGGTTGATCTGGCCGTGGATTCAGCTCCACTTGCCCGCCCGCTCCCCATAACCCTTAATTCCCTAATTGGTTAAAAATCTATCTATTTGTGATTTGAATACATTCAATGGGCTACCCTCAACTGCTTCCTTGGGCAGAGAATGCCACAGATTCACAACCCTCTGGGAGAAGAAATTCCTTCTCAACTCGGTTTTAAATTGGCGCCCCTGTATTTTGAGGCTGTGCCCCCTAGTTCTAGTCTCCCCGAGCAGTGGAAACAACCTCTCTGCCTCGATCTTGTCTATCCCTTTCATTATTTTAAATGTTTCTATAAGATCACCCCTCATCCTTCTGAACTCCAATGAGTAAAGACCCAGTCTACTCAATCTATCATCATAAGGTAACCCCCTCATCTCCAGAATCAGCCGAGTGAATCGTCTCTGTACTCCCTCCAAGGCTAGTATATCCTTCCTTAAGTAAGGTGACCAAAACTGCACGCAGTACTCCAGGTGCGGCCTCACCAATACCCTGTACAGTTGCAACAGGACCTCCCTGCTTTTGTACTCCATCCCTCTTGCAATGAAGGCCAACATTCCATTCGCCTTCCTGATTACCTGCTGCACCTGCAAACTAACTTTTTGGGATTCATGCACAAGGACCCCCAGGTCCCTCTGCACCACAGCATGTTGCAATTTCTCTCCATTCAAATAATAATCCCTTTTACTGTGTTTTTTTTCCAAGGTGGATGACCCATTTATCCCGATTCTCTGCTTTCTGTTAGCCAGCCAATTCTCGATCCATGCTAATACATTTCCTCTGACTCCACGTACCTTTATCTTCTGCAGTAACCTTTTGTGTGGCACCTTATCGAATGCCTTTTGGAAATCTAAATACACCACATCCATCGGTACACCTCTATCCACCATGCTCGTTATATCCTCAAAGAATTCCAGTAAATTAGTTAAACATGATTTCCCCTTCATGAATCCATGTTGCGTCTGCTTGATTGCACTATTCCTATCTAGATGTCCTGCTATTTCTTCCTTAATGATAGCCTCAAGCATTTTCCCCACTACAGATGTTAAACTAACCGGCCTATAGTTACCTGCCTTTTGTCTGCCCCCTTTTTTAAACAGAGGTGTTACATTAGCTGCTTTCCAATCCGCTGGTACCTCCCCAGAATCCAGAGAATTTTGGTAGATTATAACAAATGCATCTGCTATAACTTCCGTCATCTCTTTTAATACCCTGGGATGCATTTCATCAGGACCAGGGGACTTGTCTATCTTCAGTCCCATTAACCTGTCCAACACTACCCCCCTAGTGATAGTGATTGTCTCAAGGTCCTCCCTTCCCACATTCCCATGACCAGCAATTTTTGGCATGGTTTTTGTGTCTTCCACTGTGAAGATCGACGCAAAATAATTGTTTAAGGTCTCAGCCATTTCCACATTTCCCATTATTAAATCCCCCTTCTCATCTTCTAAGGGACCAACATTTACTTTAGTCACTCTCTTCCGTTTTATATATTGGTAAAAGCTTTTACTATCTGTTTTGTACAATAGCTTAAGCCTTTTATTTTGTTCAGACTGCAATTTACCGATTCGGGTACAAATTCAGTAATGGCCAAACATAACATATACTTGATACCAACTCTATACCAAACAAACTCTATCCAAGTACTTCAGATGGGAATGACATCTAGTCATGACCGTATTGAAACTGTATAAAAGAATAAATCACTGTGTGGTGTCAGAAATACAGCCCATGATCTAAGAAAAGCAAGTGCAATTTGAAGGCTTGACATTGTGTATCTTGATTGATTACGAGTAATGACTCAGATTACATGTAGCACTACTCTATGAAGACTGCTCCACATGCTGATATTTTTTGTATTTGCTGAGGCTTAATCAGGTGGCTGTTCTATACATGTGAAGTGATAGAAGATCAGGCAATATGTTTTCCCTTTAAAACTTTTCTTGTATAAAAAGGCTGCTATAGAAAAAAATGCAAAGTAATTGTAGCTAGAAACATGGGCATCAGAAAGTATAATTTTAAGACTGTTGTCCTGGGAATGTGCTTCAGTGTTGTATGATTCTATGAATGTCAAATTCTTAATCATTTTTTTGTAACTTAAGACTAGATATTCATAACTTTTGGCTTACATTACCATGAGCAACAACTCCATGATTGAAAATGATTCGACTACAAAGCAACAGATGTTAGTATTAAAGGAATAATTTTTCTTTGGCTGTGCTTTATGTAATTTTCATCACCACTTGACACTGTCAAAAAGGGACAGTTAATACTAAATGTACTGAATGCAAAAAAATTAGAATGCAATTTTTCAGTTCTGCCAGATGGCCTGACACTGATCACAAATAATGTATGTTGTTATTGCCAGAGATCATCTTCCTGACCATCTGTTACCTGATGGGCTTCTCTCCATCTATTGGGGGTTTCAGTTCTTGCAATACAAGTAATTGAATTATTTTGTTTGCCACTTCATGATTCAGGACAGCTGCCAAATGTACAGTGCTTCAGGCTGAGTTCACAGATATTAAACCAGTTAGCATAACTGAAAAAATAAGCACTGTCCATTCAACAACAGGTTTATTCTGGGTAACAATGAAAGAAACATTATGGTAGATTCTGTTAAGCATTCTGGATTGCTGCCGGTGTACTGTACAAAGTGAGTGGTAGTCATGTTGAATAATAATACCATCAGGTCAAATAATAGATGGAAGAAACTCTATTCTCCATACAGTACCCAGGGGAATTCTTTATTGCTAATCAATCATAATTTAAATTAAATAATTACTATGAACAGCAATGAAGTTGATCTGTCCAGCTTCACTATAGAAATGAATGTATCCTGCTGTGAATCTCCCCCTTTCTTGTAGCTCCAAAGCTATCCTGTATACATAGAGCCACTATAGAATTGAGTGCTGATAGAGCCAGTTCTTGCAAACGGCAGATAGTGCCATTGGATCTTTTCCAGCTACCTGAATATTTAATTCAAAATAATGGTACCTCCAACAATGGAGTCGGCTTGAACGCATGACCTTCTGAGTCAAATGCAAGAGTGTTATCACTGAGTCAATTGACATTTTGCACAAAAGGGCCATTTCCTTTTCGTTGTAACCTCCTATCACTCCCACCTTTTGAAATAAACTATATCTGCAACTAAAAGACTGCAAGATTGTTGCAAACTAAAAACTTCATAAAAGTAATTCACACTCAAGTCACATTGTAGTCCTACATTAAAAATACACCATCTCTGATTGAGGGAATGAGTGGGAGACACGGGTCAACTGTTGTCATTCTATAACTGACTGCTAGGAAGTGCAGAATGACGCTTATGATGTTGGCCCTTCTCCCTATAAAGATTTGCTGGCCATTTATCTCATTGTTTGTGAGAGCTTGCAGTGTACAAATTGGCTCCCACATTTGCCTAAACAACAACAGTAACTACACTTCAAAATAATTAATTGCTCTGAGAAGGTGAAAAGTACTATATAAATGCAAGTTTGGTCTCTATCACATAACTGAACAAAATATATCTTCATGATGATGTACAGGAGTCAAAAGTTTAACCTACAGCATTAACAAGAGAGACCATTGTGTTCATCGAGTTGAAAGATATGGTAGCGAATGAACAATTTCTACTTTTGGCTTTTAGAGCTACTTGATAATTGTAGCATCAATTTCGGCAAATTATAGATTGTTATGGGCTGCAAATCTGTCGCTCTCCTCTGGGCTCAAATTTTGCTTTTTAAAAACACGGCATTTCACTCTAACATTGACACACTTAAAGGTAAATGTGTGGAAATGAATCAAAAAATACATACGGAATAACAGAAACTACAGTTTTTGGAACAACACATCCATTACTGCTTGCAAAACATCCAAATCATCATGCACAACGAAGCTACTCCATCATGAGTGTAAGAATACGTACTTCACTTCATATTTTGTTATTGATAAATAATGTTCAAAGATCAGGAAAGAGGCCCACAAAAATATGAGAAAAATAAGGAAAAGAAAAACTGCTGTAAATGGAGTAGATCTGAAATTTCCTTCAATTACTCACATTTGTATATTACTTTAAAATATGAAGGATGCCCTGTACAAATAAAAATGTTTGGTCTATCAATTGTTTAGCTAAAATAACTTCAAGATACACTGCATGGAAATTGAGTTTGCACCACTGGCCCCATCTTACCTGAGATACTGTGATCAAAATAGTAGGCTAGTTAAATGCTGGCAACTAAAAATTGCTAACTTGGGTGATAGTAATTGACTAGTAATTACAACTGAAGATTGATTCACACATGATCTCACTTAAAACTGCTTCAGTTTAAATGCACATTTTAATGGTCATTTTTTAACACTTGTAACTTGGGAAATTCCACTTGAACTGTGCTGCAATCTCATCAGGGCCAAAAAAAGAACCGTTTATATCAGAGTCATATCATTGAGATGACCTCTGACTTTTTCAAAATTGTATTTATCTTTGTTTCTTTCATCTTTCTCTCCTGCTGTTGTCCCTCCATGCTGGCAAGAAGGTGGCCAGATACCATGTCTGTGGACATCTTCCTGGAAGATTTGCTTTAAGTTGGAACTTCCTTCCTGTGTGGAAGTGGCTGCTATAATGCCTCTGCTGCTGGGGCTGAGATCTGAAATCCCAAAAGTCAATAGCACAGAACAGTGGTATTAACGCATGATTACATTTCCTGATATTTTTTTTATTAACATCAGTTGCGAGCAGAGAAATGGGTCAGGTTTGTATTAGCCAGATTTATTATATTGTGGTTTGACTACTTTTAACTTTAGTGTTGGCTGTTGCAAATTGCAGATCTGCAATAGATATTTGAACAAGTTCAGCATCACCATCACCATAAGTGGCCACCATGTCCCTAAGAGAAAGTACCTTTACTGCCTAATATCTATTTAAACAATGATGTGACCTGGGAACTATTTCAATAAGTCTTCTCATTATGTACATTGCAATCTGTGATCTGCCACATGTGTTCTCCGATCTTTTGGAAGCACTTGAGTCTGACAAGGCCAATTGTAAACCAACAGACTGGATTATTTTTACTTGAAATATATGAATGAACAGAACATAGTTTTTCCAATGAAATTTGATCAATTCCTTATTTGCTGCTCCTAATAGCAAAATAAATTATGCAACTTACTTACTTTACGCCTGAGGAAGCGAGTGTTTGAAGACCAGGACCTCAAATCTGGCACCAAGCTTATGGTCTACAGGGCAGTAGTGGTACCTGCCCTCCTATATGGCTCAGGGATGTAGACCATATACAGTAGACACCTCAAAGTGCTGGAGAAGTACCACCAGCGCTGCCTCAGCAAGATTCACTGGGAGGTTAGACGCACCATCCTCAGTGTTCTCGATCAGGCCAACCTCCCAAGCATCGAAGCACTGACCACACTCAACCAGCTCTGTTGGGCGGGCCACATCGTCCACATGCCCAACGCGAGACTCCCAAAGCAAGCTCTCTATTCGGAACTCCTACATAACAAGCAAGCCCGAGGTGGGCAGAGGAAACGTTTCAAGGACACCTTCAAAGACTCCTTGATTAAAGTGCAATATCTTCACTGTCACCTGGGAATCCCTGGCCCAAGACCACCGTAAATGGAGGAAGAGCACCTCGTGTCTCGTTGCCAAGAGCATGCATAAATCAAACACAGACAGCGGCAGGAGCATGCAGCAACCCAGATTACCCATCCACCCTTTCCTTCAACCACAGTCTGTCCCACCTGTGACACAGACTGTAATTCCTGTATTGGACTGTACAGTCATCTGAGAACTCACTTTTAGAGTGGAAGCAAGTCTTCCTTGATTTTGAGGGACTGCCTATGATGATAATGAGCTTACTTTAAAAGTCTGCTATCTCTGAACTGACTAACCTTAGAAAATTAGATTTCTGTGTCTAATTCTGAGTGTGCCAGACTCAACACTAACCTAGACTGCCTTATCCAGAGAAGAAAAAAAGATAAGTTTGATATATGACCCCTCGCTCCATTCTGTGATGCCAATCAAAGTTGTCATCTTGAATGAGAACCACCACCTCCCATCCCTGTCCCACACCCCACTTGATATTTAACTACATCCCCTGCTGGATACTTTTTTGAATGAAACTCATTCTACCATTAAAGTTGAAAACATCTTTAATATGTGTTTAGTGACTCTCCATTGTCTTAAATTCTGAGATAGTTGATTCATCTGGTATTGCAACTAATTTGTCTAAACAACTGCTCAGCTAGTTTATGACTTTGTGAATTTAAATTCAAAGCAGTCTTATAATATAAATTAAACCAAAATCTCTTCAAGGCACCAGGCCAATTAAGTAAAAAAAAAAAGCTAAATCTTACAAAATTGCCATCTTTCTTTAAAAATGATTAATATTCCAACAGTAAAGGAGAGAAGAATTGGCACAAACAGGTGTATGTCTCAGTAACTTTCATTCTGTTTTTTGAGTAGTATGAAGGTTTAAATAAAGACCTGATCCTGCCATTACCACAATTGCGTGTGAGTGTAATCTGACGTTTAAAGCAACAAAACGAGAAAGAACAAGAAAGCAGTCCAACAACAAGCAGCCAGTCTGTACGCAAGGATTGGACCAATCGAGGGGGAAGGAGCAAAATTTCCAGAAAATTCCAGTACATGTTCTATAATTACTTTTTGTCAGTGGTTAAACAATGGCCAGATCCACATTATCATTATTGCGGGTGTGTATATTGTCAACATGTATACTTTATTATATTTATAAGAATCATTTAATTCAGTTCCTCATCAGTAACATCTGGGCTGTGATTCTGATCAGCTGATTAGCATCCTAACAGAATCAAAAATTAATGAGTTTGTATGAACTCTCTTAATGAAACAGCATCCACTTGTATTAACTATAGATAAAGTGTCTATTTGGAACAAAATGAAGAGTGTTTTCACTGTCAACAGACTGTAGTTGTAATTGTTATGTTGGTTTATTGAACAATACCTTTTGAACCTTGAGCTAAAAATGGTAGTTTTGCTGCAGTGTTCATTTGTCAGGCTTAATTTTAACAACATTGGCATTTTTCATCTCATTTTAAGCCGAAAGAAGTTCCCTAGTAGTTGTGTTCAAATTGTTTTCAATTGAATTGTAAAATATTTATTGATAGAGAGTTATCACCCAGAGTTGATGGTTTGAAGGCAGCAGCTGCATTTCTTCACATGAAAATATCGTGCAAAATACAGGCATCATTGGGAACTTTTTAAAAATAATAATTTGAGTACTTATTCCTTTCCATCTTTATAACCATGAGTTTAAACAATGTGTAATGGAATACGCTGGTTATGTTACTTCCAGCAAGTACTATGAATTATCACTCAATAAACTTGTAGTGATCACATAATTCTTCAGTGTGACTATCATTCCCCATCACTGGCACAAACTTCAGCTCAGCTGTAGAGGAGAGGATTTGTGCTTTCCCACTGATAGCTCTGAACTTCTACTCAGTCGGGTGGGGAGGAGCAGGGAAGATGATCGGAGTCAGCAAAAAGCTACATGAGGAATTAATATGAAGACATGGCAGCAATGGTCACTAGGGGCAGGAAGATAATGGTGATCAGACCAGGGGAGGCAGAGATATATTTGGGGACAGTCACGAAGGGACCAAGAGAAATGGAAAACGGGTCACTGAAGATCAAAATCCTTGTGAGAGGTAATCAACATGTTAAGACAGGCAGAGATCAGGCCAGGGTGGCTAAGATGCTGCAAACAGAGGCTGAGACAAGCAAACTGAGAGAATAATTGGCCTAGAAATTGGATCTCACCCGAATTGGTACTGGATTGGATGTATTTGTGGTGGTGAATGGCATGGTTGGAGTGGATGATGCAGAGCACTCAGGCCCTGGAGACAGACCAGGTGTTAGCCTCTGGAAACTAGGATCAGAAGAGAAATCTATGTCTTAATGATAGCAGAAGACACCCCTTGGAATGGAGCTCACATGCCAAGGTAATGGCCCAGGTTTTGCCGTCGGCTGCAAATGAACAGCGGCAGCAATTCATTACACTTGCTGATGGACTTTCTATGGGCTTTTGCACTGGAACTTGCTTTGATTCAAAAGCCATTTTGGCACTGGGCCCTCTACAGGGGATCTGGGACTTGTATGAACAGGGCACGCAGCTATGCATTTCCTTAACCAATCAGATTGAAGAATAGTTATTGATCATTGTAGAGTCTGAACCAGGAAATGTTGATTAAGAATGTTTAATGCAATGCCAAATCATGTACAGAAAGTGAAATAAAGAGAGGGAAAGAAAGATGGGATTAAGAGAGAGAGAAAAAGTTTGTTTTAATTATTTACAATTTTTTTCAAATCTCTAACAATAATTAAAAGCTAAAGGAATGTGACTCCATACTTGTAAAGGTTAATTTTCAGTGCCAGAGAGGTTGTTTGGCAGTAATTAAGACTTATCACGCTGTTTAAAAAAGGGCGAGGCTTGTGGAGGAGCAGGGCAACTCAGACAGCAACTTCCTGATTTCAGCATTTAACTGCCCATTTGCAGTCGACGGAAGTTGCTGTCTAATTTGCATATTAATAACTGTGAGCGCTGATAGCCTCGCCATTATTTCTACCGAAACATCTGAGTCATTGTGTGTTATGCTGCTGCAGTAGTGCGTGGCATACTAATATCAATGAATAGATGTGGGAAATAGAATAATAAGCAGGGGATGGTACCAGAATGAGTCTGGGAAGGCCTCCAATCTTCCCCTCCCTCAATGCCTCTGTGGTCACAGAATTTGAATTGTTTACTCCTCATAATAAATCAATAGCCGATAGTTGCAAGTTTCCCACTTCTCTACCTTTGTTCCTGTCTATTGTGTGCCATCTTTTCCAGTTGGCAGATACAAGATGTACATGTATTGGAATTTGGAAGAGCACTGACAGCTTGGCTTGTAGCAATGAAGGAATTATCTTTGTTTTGTTGAGTATATTTTCCAATCAGTAGTGCCTGATTTTGGGACATCAAGTGGGTAGGGCAGAGTGGTTTGAAGGGGAACGGGAAGGGATGGAGTTAGAGGATGGGGCTAGCAGTGGGACGTAGTGTGGTTTATGAACCACTGCAGGAAATTGTCCTGGCTCAGCAGTGAATAATCAAAGATTCAGCTAAATGATCAAACCGAGGGAAGATGACTCAGTAAGCAGACAGGAATTTGAAGAAGTTGTGAGGGAGTAGAAGAATGAAAAATTTGAAGATGCTGAAACCAAAGCTTTACTAAAAAAAAGTCTAAAAAATTGCAGTTTGCACTCGGGGGTTGGGGGGGGGGGGTTGCGGTGAGGTAGAGGTTCTAATGAAACATCTAGAGTGGGGGGGGGGGGGGAAGGCTTTTGAAAATACATTAAAAATAAGGTACTGAAGGAGTCAGCCAAAAATAACAAGCTCATAAGTGGGATTGAGAATCTGATTTTTTTTAAAACATGATATTTTGAATACCAAAAAAGATTAGATTGAATAATTTGTTCATTTACTTACAAAGAAGAAAGAAGCATTGAAGCAAAAGGTCACTGACTTAGAAGTACGGAAACAGCAAGATGTTTACATAGCCATGTGTACTGGAAGAAAAAGCGGAGGAAAATGTATTTAAAGCACATCCATGCCTCTAAGTAGACTTGAAAATAAACTTAAATATGTCATCAAATGTTGGATCAGCAACTGACTACATTTTGGGTTATGTGGTGAACGTTATGCCAAGCTCAGAATGTAGTTGCCCTAGCAGTGTAAAGAAAGGGTTAATCGGACTAATGAGGGCTGCAAGCGTAATGCTTCTATTGATTTGTCTTCATATTGTGGTAGAGTTTAGTCTTTAGCCTTTAATTCTTTCTATCTCAAAATAGTTACAAATAGAGAGCAATTAAGAATGACCCATGCAACATTGGCAGATTCTGAAATGTGGTAACCACCTGCTTAATCCCAAAAAATAATCAAAGACTTGAGTAAGGAAGGGTTACTAACTTCAGCAGTACAGACGCAACCCAGGCAGAAAAGCTAATTTTGTACCAAAGAAGGATTTCATTCATTAGAAGAAAGGCCTTGAAACCTTGCTTAAGATAAATCCGTGTCTATGAAAGACCACAGCCTGGAATGTTAGGGAGTATGCGTTCTGCAGTCAAGTTAAGGGAGTTAGAAACAGATGTTTTTAAAGGTTGAGTTATTTTCACCCATGTCAATCATTGTAGCACAGATCTGCAGCTGCAAGAACAGAACATAATCAAATCAGTATTGCATGATGCATAATCACATATTTTGATGTAACCATGTCAGTAGAATTGCCACGTTGAAATATATAAAAAGTGACAGTTTGTAACCAGGTTTAGGATTTGAAAAGGTTTGATCAACCTATATGCTGAAATCAAAACTGTAACATTTGTAGTGTCCCTAACTTTTAAGTGTTCTTTTAAGTATATGTTTAAGTACTATTGCATGTGTACTGTGTGCTTAATAAATCTACGATGCTTGACCTCAACATTTCAAGAACTTTATTGATTTTTGAGGAATAGATAGCACATCTAATCATAAATAAAATCCATCCTCGAATGGCAGTATCCAGTATAGTAATGCAGCAGCCAACAAAATAGCAAATAGATTGTCCATAGCACAGCTTGTTGTAGTGTTAGATTTCACGTTCATGGTCCTAGTGACTTGAGGTACAGTTTTTGTTAAAGCAATGAAAATAAGGTTTGTACAAATTGGGAATCTATATTATTCCATTCACATGTGAAAGCTTATCATGTGTGTTGTGTTTAACTATATTTGTGTCCTGTTCAAGAAGACCTGATAGAGCCTTAGCAGTGCTCTCTCATGAACTTAGTGTTTAGAAGCATGTTTGCTGACAATGCCATTTGCAACACTGACATTTGTCTCAATACTGAAACATGCAAAAACGATGTGGTCTCCTCTACATTGGGGAGATCAAACACAGATTGGGTGACCGCTTTGCAGAGAACACCTTTGTTCAATCCGTAAGCGTGACTCTGAGCTTCCGGTCACCTGTCACTTTAATTCTCCACTCCACTCCCACTCTGACCTTTCCGTCCTTGGCCTCCTATGCTGTTCCAATGAAGCTCAACGAAAGCTCGAGGAACAGCACCTCAATCGTTCATTTAGGCACTTTACAGCCTTTCGGACTCAACATCGAGTTCAACAATTTCAGATCATAACCTCGGCCCAAATTTTTTTTTGTTTCCTCTTTTTTTTTAAACAAACCCCCCCCCTCCCCCCTTTTCTTCTCTTTCCCGTGGCAGCTGTTGATGATTCTGCCACTCACACCCCATCTAGATTCATCTTTTGTTTCTTAGCTTGTACCATTACCATCTCATTTTTGCCCATTGACCCTTTTGTCTCTTAAATCTCTTCTGCCTTCCACCCTATCACAGACTTTCCCTTTTGTTCTTTCCTCACCTTCCCCCTTTCACGGTCTCTGCACTTCCTTAAGAATTTGTTGCATCTCGAACTTTTCCAGTTCTGACGAAGGGTCACAGACCTGAAACATTAACTCTGTTTCTCTCCACGATGCTGCCTGATCTGCTGAGATTTCCAGCATTTTCTGTTTTTATTATGGGAGATTTAAATCGTTTGGTGCATCAAAAAAATGGACTTATGTATCAACCAACATCACTAAAACAGCTTAGCTAGTCATTTATTACACTGCTGTTTATGGGACGTTGCTGTGTACAAATTGGCTGCAGCATTATCCATACCCATCATCATCATCATAGGTAGTCCCTCGTATCGAGGATGACTTGCTTCCACGCCAAAAGGGATCAAAGCTTTCAAACTTCATTTTTCAAATATTTTTCTCTCGCCTCGGAGTCAGAAGATCGTGAGGTCAGGAGCCAATCCAGGACTTGAGCACATAATCTAGGCCAATACTTCAGGGTAGTGCAACATTGTCAGAGGTGTTGTTTTACAAATGGGACCTTAAACCAGGAATGTCCTCTCGGTGGCCTTTGAGATTCCAGGGCATTAATCAAAAAAGACCAGGGGAGATCTCCCAGCCAATAATTATCCCTCAACAAACATCACCAACAACAGGTCATTCATGTCACTGTTACCTGTGGGATCTTACTGTGCACACATTGGTTGCCGAGTTAGCTTACAAAACAACACTACAAAAATAATTAATTGGCTGTAAGGCATTTTGGGACATATTGAGGACATTGAAGGCAACATATAAATGGAAGTTATTTGTGTTCTTTCTTTACCCACTTCACTTTTCAAAGCTATTATGCAATCTCCTTTCACCACGTCCTGACATCCCACGGTAGGGAAACAAAACTGCCCCTTTATTTTTTTTTGATGATCTTAAATTTATGCACTTTGAACAATTTTTCCTCCATCTACCTCATCAAAACTCTTCATAATTTTGAGCACCTACTACAGGTAGAGTGTGCAAAATATGGAAACCGCAGGACCGAGGCTGTTCCGGATTTTGGGTATTTCCAGATTTTGGAATGTCTTTCCGACGTCCCGAATCCGGAAGCGCCCAGGGCGAGGTACATAAGAACATAAGAAATAGGAGCAGGAGTAGGCCACCTGGCCCCTCAAGCCTGCTCCGCCATTTAATAAGATCATGGCTGATCTGATCATGGACACAGCTCCACTTCCCTGCCCGCTCCCCATAACCCTTTATTCTCTCATCACTCAAAAACCTGTCTATCTCCACCTTAAATATATTCATTGACACAGCCTCCACGCTCTCTGGGGCAGAGAATTCCATAGATTTGCAACCCTCTGAGAAGAAATTCCTCCTCATCTCAATTTTAAATGGGTGGCCCCTTATTCTGAGACTATGTCCCCTAGTTTTAGTTTCCCCTGTGAGTGGAAATATCCTCTCTGCATCCATCTTGTCGAGCCCCCTCATTATCTTATGTTTCGATAAGATCACCTCTCATTCTTTTGAACTCCAATGTGTATAGGCCCAATCTACTCAACCTATCCTCATAAGTCAAACCCCTCATCTCTGGAATCAATCTAGTGGACCTTCTTTGAACAGCCTCCAATGCAAGTATATCCTTCCTTAAATTCAGAGAACAAAACTGTACGCAGTACTCCAAGTGTGGCCTCACCAATACCCTGTACAGTTTAGCAGGACTTCGCTGCTTTTATACTCTATCCCCCTTGCAATAAAGGCCAACATTCCATTTTGCTTCCTGATTACTTGCTGTACCTGCAAATAAACTTTCTGTGTTTCATGCACAAGAACCCCCAGGTCCCTCTCTACTGCAGCACTTTGCAATTTTTCTCCATTTAAATTAGAATTTGCTTTTCTATTTTTTCTGCCAAAGTGGATAACCTCACATTTTCCCACGTTATACTCCATCTGCCAAATTTTTGCCCACTCACTTAGCCTGTCTACATCGCTTTGCAAATTTTTTGTGTCCTCTTCACAATTTGCTTTCCCACCCATCTTTGTATCATCAGCAGACTTGGTTACTCATAACAGTGGTCATACATCAAAAGTAATTCATTGAATGTGAAGTGCTGTGGGACAGATTGAGGTTTTGAAAAGCACTATATAATTGAACGTTCATTCATTGTTTCTTATTACTGATTCAAAAATTTATGAAGATCAGACGGAACTCCTGCCATTTCGCGCATCATGTGTATTTTGAGTGCTAAATTAAAAGGGCAGGAAATTCTCAGTGGAATTATAATATTTAAATGAAGTTGTGATTGTCATTTTGAAATGTACACAATTTTCCAACATTGGCACCTGCATTAATTCAAGTTATTTCTGCATCATTTTTCCTGCGTTTTTCTGTTGGTGGTTAGGCTTTCAGGAGCCTCTGTGACAATGTATTATTGCTTTCCCCCCACACCCTCATCCCAATGACTGTGGTAGTGTTACAGTGGGTTTCTCTATGGAAATCCCCCTTTATACGTCTTGGAGAAAGAAGAGCACCAAAGAAGAATGCTAGTCAGGTCAGCAGCAGCAGAAACGAGCTATACCAGAGCTCCACTCTACTTACCTGCCAGTACTCCCTCACCACAATCTATACAAATTCCTTTATTCGAAAAACAGTGTCTACAAAAGCAAGCATGACAAAGGTTTACCACATGCTTCAACCAGACCTGCAGCCCAAATCCTGCACGTATTTGGCACTGCTGGTCGCTCTCAAAAACACAATTGCCGAACTTTTATTTTTCAGGATCATTTCCAGCTTTCACTGGGGAAATCAGCAACATGAGGCAATCAGCTGTCCATCGATGTCGTGGTTATTCAAGAAAGCAATTTAATCTCCTTCCTCATGTACATCCACCAGCAGCATAAGAAGGCTCTGCAATTTTACACGGTGGCAGGCTTCCAAAATGTCGAAGGGGTTACTGATTGTACTTGTGGCCCTATGTGGTTTCTTGTAAAATACCACTACCTTTGTGAATAGGAAAGGGCTCCACTCTAAAAGATGTACGGCTTGTTTGTGACCATCAGCACCAGATTATTCAAGCAATTGCTCACTTAACATGCCTGTAATCTGTATGCAAAGTAATGAAATGAGCTGACTTCGCCAAATGACCCATGCTACTCTTGCGCCATGCACATGATGTGCAGCTATTCAACCAAAAGGACCACATAATTGGCTCCATAATGACTTTCTGTGCTTTCCGAAGAGGAACAAATGTAATAGAGTCTAGATTCTTTAAGGTGTTGGTATCATGGAAGTGGTGGGATTTTAGATTTATGCTGCATTTATGTATAGTGGAAGCAGCCCTAACTCCAGTGGCAGTACTTAGTGAAAAGGTGGCAAACAGAAAACGGTCTAAAGAGATGGCTTCTCTCTGAGCTGCATGCACAGCAGCTGTCAGGTGCCATTAGTATGGCAATTTTTCGGCCGGCTTTGTGGTTGTTAGATATGATTGACTTTCCGCTCACATTACAAGTGAGGTTTCTTTAAAGCTATGGTCACCAACACTTTTAGGTTTAAGGATACTGAGCTGAAGTATGTGCACAAATAACCAACAGGACACTGAAAACAAAATGATCCCAGCGGGACTTTATGCATAAAACAATAACTGACCTAAATAGTACTGACAACCACTAGCACAATGGAAATAGCTTTGATCAAAACCCTGATAAATGTGGTTTTATAAAGTCTTTACATTCATGAAAATGGCCATTGCTCACAGCTTCTTGACAGTAGAAAATTGATTGTGGTTTCCATAAACGACCTCTCAATACTGACCCACTTACAAATGGTAACTGACTTCTGCACTCAGTAATGGATGTGACCTAAAACAGCAGCATGTTATAAGCATGTGATAGCACCTAAATACTAAGCACTTACAATGAACATTCATAATAAATGACCTGGCAAGCAAAAAAAAAAATGACCTGAAAAGAAGCATATCATTAACAATTTGCCCAATGCATGATAGTATAGTAAAGTATTGTTTTCAAGAGTGACACTAAGCATGCCCTGCAGGCGTCTATTCTTTCTCCTGTCCTCTCTTAAATAAACAACACATTAAAAAATTAGCATTTGCTACCCCTTCTGAAAACAGTTGTAGTTTAAAAGATTGGTTTTTTTAAATTCGATTGTCCATTCCCAGTTAAACCATGAGTGAGAGATTGAATAACAGACAATTCAAGCTGACATTTGAATCCACTAGTCATGCATGTGTGGATTTTGTTAACTCTCAGCCAGGCAACAACACTGCCTCACAAATGTAGCTCACCACCTCCATGGACATTTGTGTCCTCCTGCAGTAATTGCATACCTTTTTTTTCATTCAAAAGCACTCCCTTTACAAAACACCAACAGCTCCCTTACTTTGTTTTTTTCCCCCATCAAGCCATGAAAGCAATGTTCATCATCAATGAAATAAAAATCTTTACGGTTCATGTGGCACAGAAAATGATCTGCCTCCTGTCTACATGTCAGTCAATGGGTATGAATATCCAGAGTCACTTTTTTTCAAGTTTGCCTATTTATTGTGACATACTGGTTTTGAACGTTGACTTTTCACCTGTAGAGATTCGATTGAGTCGATGGAGATGGGTTGAAAATCTTCCCTTTCGCGACTGACAAGGTGCCTAAGTGTGATGTTTTGGGGTTTTTGCAACCCAATTCCTTGTGGAAATAAATCTTCAGCATAAACCTGCTTAGTTTGGCACCAGATTGATAAAGAAGCTCCTAAAGCCATGTGTATAGAATGGCAATGATTGTTATAATAGAAGATTGTTTTCTCAGTCTGAGATTGAAGTGTATTGTTAGGGGAGTATAGAGTATAGAGGGAGCTTTATTTTGCACTTTAGCTGAAATTGAAATCTGCTTATACCGGTAGCCTTGATTTTTAATCCTGTAATGTATATTTTCTTACAAACAATGACTTTGGTAATAGGCCAAAATTTGTACTTTGTCATATTTGTATCAAAACAGTAATTTTCCACCTATTTTAATCATTGCTGTCAAATATTCCCTTGATGATAAAATGGTTCATATTTGCCAATAATGAAACAGAAATAACTACAAAAAAAATCAATTTATTTTTAATAGCATCTTACTTCTTGACTTATAAGGCTGAATCTTAACCCCAAAATCAGATGGGTTGGTTCAGGTGAGATGTTCATTTCAAAATCTCAAAGCCGACCCCAACCCGCCCATTTCCAGGTTTAATGGAGGTGGGACAAGGAGCAGGCAGCCAACATGCTTCCAGGAGGTGGGTTGTCTAATTAAACATTTTAATAAGGCTGGCAGCCTCTGATTGAACCTGATTTGCAGGTTTAACCCTGGCCGGCCGAGTTTTCCAGGTTTCGGGAAACCCGGCTGCTGAAAGGAAGTTTTAGGGAGAAGGTGAGTGCTTCCCCCCCCCCCCAACCACCCTAACTCCCCCCTCCTCCAAACCCCCCCACCACCAGCACTATGGATTGGGGATTGGACCCCCTCCCCATGCTCACACTAACAGGCGACTTACCCGCGGCCTCCTCTAGAGCGCTCCCCGCCTGATTGGAAGCCTAGCCTGTCAATCAGGCTGACTTCCAGGTGGGGAACCTGCCAACCAAAACTACGCATGCTGTGGAGTCAAAACTTACGGGTTTCCCGACAGAAACCCCCCCCCACCCACTCTGCCTACTCAGCCCACCCCTGTCAAGATCGGAGCAATACTATACACTTTGTTTGTTGTAAGGACAAGAGCAGCAATGATTCTTCTGAGTTCCATACCATCATAACTTGGGCATATATAACGATTCCTTCATTGTCACTGGACAAAATTCCTGGAATTTCCATTGTGCATTCTCCATTAGAACAAGATCTGCAGAAGTTAAGTAACAGGCACACCACTATCATCTCAGGGCAACTAGGAATGGGCAATGCATGTAACCTTGCTAGCATCACCCACATCCTGACGACAAATGGCAGTATTAACATGAAACTATTCGTACAACCAAAAGTTGTATTCCCAAATGTAGCAGAGGGATATTGCCTTCACTCCTTGATTGGAACCATAATTTTCCTGTTTGCAGAACAGGTTGCACTGTGACTGACCACGGCTTAACACTAACGAAAGAAATCCTGCAATAATATTGGGAGCTTGCTAAGAATGGACCAAGATTTGTCAAATGTTACATCCTTTTTATATCAGAGTTTTTGGAATTTGTAACATTGAACACATGCACTATGATGTTAAGCTGGGAGATGGTATATCGCAGTCTATTATGCCAAATCTTGTCAAAAGCCTTTTTCCACCTCTGGAAACACTGCCAATGTGGAATATTTCTTGGTAAAGGCTTGGAGAATGTTCTCTCACAGTCATTAGATAGTTGTCACTGGTGGTGTTTTTTCTCCCGAACCACTTGGCTTGAGTTGAAGAAATCCATTTCCTTATGTTAATCTTGATCTTTTATGTGATGACTCTCTCTAGCAGTTTTACAACACAGCTGAGTAGGCTGATAGGGCAGTATTTGTTGGTGTCACTCATGTCTTTGCCTAGTTTGTGGACCTCATCCATGCCTTTGTTACCTCTAGACTTGACTATTCCAATGCACTCCTGGCTGGACTCCCACATTCTACCCTACGTAAACTAGAGCTGATCCAAAACTCGGCTGCCGGTGTCCTAACTCGCACCAAGTCCCACTCACCCATTACCCTTGTGCTTCCTGACCTACATTGGCTTCTGGTTAAGCAACGCCTCAATTTCAAAATTCTCATCCATATCTCTGTAATCTCCTCCAGCCCCACAATGCCCCGAGATGTCTGCGCTCCTCTAATTCTGCCCTCTTGATCATCCATGATTATAATCGCTCAACCATCGGTGGCCGTGCCTTCCGTTGCCTAGGCCCCAAGCTCTGGAATTCCCTGCCTAAACCTCTCCGCCTCTCTACCTCTCTTTCCTCCTTCATGATGCTCCTTAAAACATACCTCTTTGACCAAGCTTTTGATCACTTGTACTAATTTTTATTTATGCGGCTTGGTATCAAATTTTTATCTCCGTACTCCTGTGAAGTGCCTTAGGACGTTTCACTACATTAAAGGCACTATATACATACAAGTTGTTGTTGTTTTGAGACCACAGCTGATTTCCAACATCTCTGCAAGTCGCTCAGCACTAGTAACTTGGTGACGACCTCAGCTGTCTTGGCCATCAGCTTGTTGGATGTCTCGCTGGGCATGTTTAGTGATGCCATCCTCCCCTGGGGCTTTCTCTCACATGCTCAAAGTTCAGCAGCAATAATACTCTGAGCTAAGGCAGTTACATTGTTCTTTGGCACATTATTTTCTCTATCACTTGCAGTCGCAGTGCTGAGAGGTTGGATAAATTCAGGTTGTGTATGGCTGGAATGGTCCACATCCTTTTCTCAGCTACTGATGAATTCCTTGTGAGTGGGTTTGGTGTGAACCATGCAGAGATGATCTTTGAAGAACTTGGCTTTCTCAGAGTCTTGTCTCTGCACTGTAGCCCAGAGTATGTAGAGTCAGCATGTTTCTAAACATAGAAACATAGAAAATAGGTGCAGGAGTAGGCCATTCGGCCCTTCTAGCCTGCACCGCCATTCAATGAGTTCATGGCTGAACATTCAACTTCAGTACCCCATTCCTGCTTTCTCGCCATCCCCCTTGATCCCCCTAGTAGTAAGGACCTCATCTAACTCCTTTTTGAATATATTTAGTGAATTGGCCTCAACAACTTTCTGTGGTAGAGAATTCCACAGGTTCACCACTCTCTGGGTGAAGAAGTTCCTCCGCATCTCGGTCCTAAATGGCTTACCCCTTATCCTTAGACTGTGACCTCTGGTTCTGGACTTCCCCAACATTGGGAACATTCTTCCTGCATCTAACCTGTCTAACCCCGTCAGAATTTTAAATGTTTCTATGAGGTCCCCTCTCATTCTTCTGAACTCCAGTGAATACAAGCCCAGTTGATCCAGTCTTTCTTGATAGGTCAGTCCCGCCATCCCGGGAATCAGTCTGGTGAACCTTCGCTGCACTCCCTCAATAGCAAGAATGTCCTTCCTCAGGTTAGGAGACCAAAACTGTACACAATACTCCAGGTGTGGCCTCACCAATGCCCTGTACAACTGTAGCAACACCTCCCTGCCCCTGTACTCAAATCCCCTTGCTATGAAGGCCAACATGCCATTTGCTTTCTTAACCGCCTGCTGCACCTGCATGCCAACCTTCAATGACTGATGTACCATGACACCCAGGTCTCTTTGCACCTCCCCTTTTCCTAATCTGTCACCATTCAGATAATAGTCTGTCTCTCTGTTTTTACCACCAAAGTGGATAACCTCACATTTATCCACATTATACTTCATCTGCCATGCATTTGCCCACTCACCTAACCTATCCAAGTCGCTCTGCAGCCTCACAGCATCCTCCTCGCAGCTCACACTGCCACCCAACTTAGTGTCATCGCAAATTTGGAGATACTACATTTAATCCCCTCATCTAAATCATTAATGTACATTGTAAACAGCTGGGGCCCCAGCACAGAACCTTGCGGTACCCCACTAGTCACTGCCTGCCATTCTGAAAAGTACCCATTTACTCCTACTCTTTGCTTCCTGTCTGACAACCAGTTCTCAATCCATGTCAGTACACTACCCCCAATCCCATGTGCTCTAACTTTGCACATCAATCTCTTGTGTGGGACCTTGTCGAACGCCTTCTGAAAGTCCAAATATACCACATCAACTGGTTCTCCCTTATCCACTCTACTGGAAACATCCTCAAAAAATTCCAGAAGATTTGTCAAGCATGATTTCCCTTTCACAAATCCATGCTGACTTGGACCTATCATGTCACCTCTTTCCAAATGCACTGCTATGACATCCTTAATAATTGATTCCATCATTTATAGAACATCTTCTCAGGATGTGCCCAAGTACTTTAGAACCACTGGATTACTTGTAAAGCACAACTACTGTTGCTATGTGGGCAAATACAGTAGCCAATTTGTGCATAGCCTGGTACCACAAACAGCAAAAGAATGAATAACCAGTTAATCTGTTTTAGCTGGTGTTGTTGAATGAGCAATGCTGGTTATGGCGAAGTCCCTGCTGTTCTTTGATAAGTGCCATGGGATCTTTTCTGTTCACCTACATGATTTCCCCCTCTTGTGTTTTTCACAAAAAAAGTATTTAACTATTAAATGACCTTGACAAACATGACCTGTCATAGCACTGAAGATCAGCTAAGAATTTAAATTTATAATCCAAAATAAATTAATTTGGCTATTTCTGGCTAATTCACCGATACCTGAATTGTGTTCAGTTCTGATTGTTGTCACTTCAAGGTGTCTAGTATATACGTGAATGGTACAAAGATAACATTACACGGGTAAAATTTCCATCGATGTTGGTTTCCTGTCATCCCGGTAGGGCAAGGAGAGCAGCTACTGTCTGGGTTATTTTGTAGCTTAAAATGTTTTAAACCTGGTTATGGACGGCATCTGCTCTTTCGGTGATCTGGTTGTAGTTTGCTTCTGGAAATCAATGCCCTTTAGAGGCTTAGCTGTTGGCAGTATTAGACGGGTGTTCTTCGCCTCACCGAGTAATTTAATTTTGGGGTTGTCAATCATTCATCCGTCACGGAAATTCACACTCTGGAACTGTGCAATCATGTGGTTCGCGCATTGCTCCCTGAAATCGGGCTGCTTATCAATAATTTTCTTAAACGAATATCAAAACTTAATACAATATTTCATATTTATTTGTTTGGAAAAATCTAAGCAAATAAAATGCCAAAAGGGGGCGCTATAAAAACAGATTCCACTTCATTACATTAAAAAATCAGTGCAAACCATTGATATTCCGCTAGGTGGTACAGAGATGACCTTATTCGGAAATTAAATAAGAGTAAAGGGGCAGGCTACTACATGACGTTGGATAATGGAAGGGGAGAGGCTGAAGACGATATGCTTTTTCCGTGCAGAAATAAACGTTGTACAGATCTCCCACCTCTCGTAACAGATTGAAGTTGACAAGCCCAGCGTCCTGAATGTGGTGCAGTGTATGTGTGTGCACATCACCATAAGTTGGACCAAAAGTCCAACTGAGTGTCTGAATTATCTTCTCGGCGGTAATGTGTGCTCGTTTACTTTACCGATTGTTCGAGTTCAGCGTGTGCATCCGTTGGAGTCCCGATTCCAGTATTGTATACCAAGTTCCCAGTAGCTTTGCCATGTTTCACTCTGACATGCCTGATGTAACCGACGGGCTGGCTGAGCGAATGGGAACTGATCCCCAACTTCTCCAACTTTTGCCCACTCCTGCCTTGGGACAGTGGGCATTTATTTGCACGGTAACAGTGACACTAACGCATTCTGCGGCGACATTCTAGTGGAATTGTGATTAGTAGAGGATGATGTAGCTCGAGTTAAATGTGGAAACAGACTACGCTGTTTTTTTAAATAGAATATGCATCTCCAGAATAAGCTGAACTTTAGGTGACTGAAATAGTCTCAGAATAAGGAGCCGACTATTTAAAACTGAGATGAGGAGGAATTTCTTCTCTCAGGGTCCCGAATCTGTGGAATTCTCTGCCCCAGAGAGCTGTGGAGGCTGGGTCATTGAATATATTTAAGGGGGAGATAGATTTTTGAGTGTTAAGGGAGTAAAGGGATATGCGGAGTGGAGCTGAGTCCATGATCAGATCAGCCATGATCTTATTGAATGGTGGAGCAGGCTCGAGGGGCCAAATGGCCTACTTCTGCTCCTATTTCTTATGAAATCCTTCCACTTTCACCGCTGATCGCAGTCTGAGTCTGCACAATCTCCTTTGGCGAGTTTTGTTCAGTTTTATGTTAACCTGTATAGTTTATTAAAACTATAGACAAGTGGATTATTTTCAGGAACGTCTGGTCAAATCAGTGCTGGTTTATTATCCCCACATTACAGGATTTAAATCCCAACCATCCTGGAGGCTTATTTTCGGTGGAGCTTTGGAAATTTCGGATTCATTTTCCAGGTACCTCCCGCCCCTCTATATCTCCGAATGCCTCTCAATTAGCCTTCGGTCACTGCAACCGTCTTTGAGTTTTATTGATGATGTGTTTTCAGAAGAGGACTTCAGTTGTCACACCAACATACTAAATTTGAAGCACGGTGTGTTTCAATTGTGCGGTCACAGGATGTCAAGTTGTACTGGGGGAACCCCATGTCACCACCGCAGGAAAAAAGGCTAATGCGCCGAATGCAAGTGGACTACATTAATCAGAGGCAGCAAACTGTCCGGGATAAAAGTCTTTATTTATTATAGCTTTTATAAAATAAATACAAAAGAATATGCATTCTGAGTAACAGTGTAACATCAAGATCTGATAATATGAAAGTGCAAATAAATGTTAAGCCCCCATTAGCAAATGATGGTGCTGATTTGAACTCTGTAAACAAAGCTTTCAGGCTGTACGGTCAATCTATATTTGAAACAACTAGTGGTTAGATCAATGCAGATACAACTGATAGGCTGACATATACTTGCTATGGGGTTTACCGTAATGCATACATCAATTGTTCCGCTTACTGAATAAACATCAGCATCTTTATTAAAAATCAAAATTCAGCGCAATTAATAGTAACAGAAATAAATCGATTGCTTTAGATGTGCCACGGATGCCCCCCTCCTTCAGTTTTTCTTAGCACCGTAAAAAGTTCAGTTGCACAATTTGCTGCAGTTTGGAGACTGTGTTCTTTCCCACACAGGTCCCGTGTGACTGGTTCAGAAACTGGTGAGGGTTAACGGTCTCTTTGATCGGATCAATCGAAGGGGCCAGTCCGTTGAGCGGGACTTTGGCTTTAGGAGATGCTGCAGCTGTTGGTTTTGTTCATGGGGGGCCGGGCATTGTTCTCTGTTGGGAAAGTTTCGCGCCTTCTCCTCAGGGCTGGGCTCAGGCGGCTCGGCAGGTTGGCCTGCTGCAGGAGTTCTCGGAAAACTTCCACAACATTGGCGTTGTCCTTGGCCGAGGACTCGAGGTAACGGTTGTTCCACTCCAGCTCCACCAGTGACATGATATCCTCGCTGGACACTTGCTTGTCACTCAGGTTGTCGGTCTTGTTGCCTATCACCACGATCGGAGTGTATTTATCTTCCTTGATGTCGAGGATCTCATCCCGGAGGCTTTTCACAGTTTCGAAGGATTCGGCGTTGTCGATGGCGTAGACCAGGGCGAAGGCATCGCTGCTCTGGATGGACAGCTTCCTCATGGCCGGGAACGAGTAGCTGCCGCTGGTGTCCATGATCTCGATTTTGATCTTCATCGTCCCCACCTCGTACTCCTTGCTGTGCAGCTCGTCCACTGTCCTCTTGTACTTCGCCTCGAAGGTATCGAGTAAAAATCTCCGGATTAGCGAGGTCTTGCCCACGCCAGCTGCCCCGAGGAACACCAAGCGAACATGGTTCTTTTCTTTCACAGCCAGAGACATAATTGTGTCCGTTTTTTCTTCTTCTGACTTTTGCAAACTCTTCAACTTGATGTCCCGGGAGAATGGCTGAGATTTTTCCCCCCCTCCGTGTGTGATGTAGATGAAATGTTTCAGGGGGGTTTCTGTGCCTCGCTGTGTCTGAATACAAGAAGCAGCGCCTGCACACAAGCTAAGTTTCAAGCAGCGACCCTCGAACACCCACACCTCTGGCTCGGAGTGCTTGCCTCAGAGTCTCGGTCCGCCCGCTCTGCCTTTATCAACCATCCTGCCACCGTGACGCTGGCCACTGCCAGCCCTGCTCCAATCAGAGTGTCACAGGCAAATTAGCAGCAGTTGCTCAGCAGCAGAGTTCGCTGGCAGAGTCGCCGTGACATAGTTGCTGCAGTGTGCATGGACATTGATTTCGGTGCGTGCTCCTTGCAGTGTGCAATTATCTCATAGAACATGATACAGAATCTACGAGGCGGTAACAGGTGCCATAGTTTCATAAAACATGAAAAGGAAGCTTAATAAGTTCAACAATGTCATCTCAACCTGGCTACTGGTTCTGGACTGTGTTTCAAATGCGATTTGAATCTAATTCAGTGGCACAGGTGTGTGTTCTATGGCAAAAAGCTGAGGCCCCAGTACAGACCCCTGAGAAATACCATTGTCACAATCCACCTTGCTTTCCCTTTATTCCTGCCCTCTGTCTCCTACCTCCCAACCAATTACTAACCCCAAACAAAAGCAAAATACTGTGGATGCTGGAATCTGAAATAAAAACAGAAAATGCTGGAAATCTCAGCGGGTCAGGCAGCATCTGGAGAGAAAAGCAGAGTTAACGTTTGGGGTCGACGAACCTTCATCAGACTGGAGAGTGTCTAACCCATGTCCTCCAATTCTAAGCACTCTCATTTTTGCCAAGAATAATTTGTGCAAAACTGTATCAAATGCCTTCTTAAGGTCCATATTGACAACATTCCCCTGTCCACCTCAAAAAATCTACTGGATTAGGCACAAATGGCCTACCCTTCACAAATCCATGCTGACTCTTTCAGCTCATACTTGTTCAAATGCTCAGTTACTCTGACCCTGATTATAGATTGCAGTAACTTCCTGACAATGTTAAACTGACAGGTCTGTAGTTTGCTGGTTTCCCCCTCCTTCCTGTTTTAATTAATGGAGTGGCATTAGCAACATTCCAATCGAAAGGCACAATTCCAGAGTTTGGAGAGCTTTGTAAAATTATAACCAATGCAATTTCCCCACATTCTTTTAATACCATGGGGTGGAAACCATCAGATCATGGGGCATTGTCTATCTTAAGTCCTGTTATTTACTCCATCACCATTTTTCAACTTACATTAAATCCATTCAATTCCTCCCCTTGACTTATTTTTTAGGTTCCCTTGTCCTCTTCCCCCACTATGAAAATGGGTACAAAGTATTCATTTAAAAAGTTTCCTATTTCCTTATTATCCATTATCCAGTGTCAGCTGTGGCTCAGTGGGTAGCACACTCACCTCTGTGTTAGAAGATTGTGGGTTCAAGTCCCACTCCAGGAACTTGAGCACAAAAATCTAAGCTGACATGCCAGTGCAGTGCTGAGGGAGTGCCACACTTTTGGAGGTGCCGTCTTTCAGATGAGGCATTAAACTGAGGCCCCCGTCTGCTCTCTCAAATGGATATAAAAGATCCCATGGCACTATTTCGAAGAAGAGCAGGGGAGCTATCTCCGGTGACCTGGCCAATATTTATCCCTTAACATAACAAAATCAGATTACCTAATCATTATCACATTGCTGTTTGTGGGAGCTTGCCGTGTGCAAATTGGCTGCCGTGTTTCCCATATTACAACAGTGAATACACTCCAAAAGTACTTCATTGGCTGTAAAGTGCTTTGAGACATCCAGTGATCGTGAAAGGTGCTATATAAATGCAAGTCTTTTAATATAATATCACCTGTATCTGTCTTTAATGGACTCACTTTTTTTTTTAGAGAAATTGGGATTGTTCTCCTTAGAGCAGAGAAGTTAAAGGGGAGATTTAATAGAGGTGTTCAAAATTCTGAAGGGTTTTGATGGAGTAAATAGGAAAAATAGGCAGAAGGGTCGGCAACCAGAGAACAGATAGTTAAGGTAATTGACAAAAGAACCAGAAGGGTTATGAGGAGAAATATTTACATACAGTGAGGTATTATAATCTGAAAACATGGTGGAAGCAAATTCAATAGTAACTTTCAAAAGGGAACTGGATATATACTTGAGAAGGAAAAATCTGCAAGGCTATGGGAAAAGAACAGGGGAGTGGAACTAATTGGATAGCTCTTTCAAAGATCTGTCACAGACACAAATGGCCTCCACTGTACTATATGATTCTATGATCTCTTAATATATTTATAAAAATTTTTATTGTTAGCTTTGGTATCTCTTTCAAGTTTTTAGTCATACTCTCTTTTTCACTTACCTTAAATTGACTGAGCCCAATTATGTCTTGTTTCAAGGGCGAAAAGGTGTTATTCAGTGAGGAGTAAATTGTCTAAGAATTTTTTCCCCCCCATATATTTGTAAGGGGGTGCAGAAGGAGAAAAACTATTTCCTCAATGTTTTTCAGAACATATCACTCAGAAAGTAATGACTGAAGATATTTGCAAACCTTTCTAGTTTTATTTTCTCATTTTCTGTCCCGTTTTTATATATTTTATAGAACTCGCCCCTTCCTCTTTCAGCTGAAGCAGTGAAACAATAGACTAACTTGCAATGGGACCTGCTATTCCAGTATATTTTGGTCCAACTGTCAAACTTTGTTTCCTGTGTTAATGTTGTTTTAATAGTATTGCTAAACGTGTATTTAAAAAATAAATAGAATTTTGTTCAACTAAAATGCTTCATGGTAACTTGGCATATATTTGGATGATAATACTGAGCACAGAATAAAATATTACAAACAATTGTGCAGATCTTTGAAACCATGGAAAGTAGGGTAGCAATAAAAGACAAATGTAGCCCTCTGTTCGACTAGAGCCTCTAAATCTTTAGTATAGTTAGCTGAGGAAGAGAGACTTAGGGGCTGAAATTGGCCCCCTCTTTAAGCAGTAATGAGTTGGTAATGCCTTTCCGACCGGAGGCAGGCAGATGGGCCAACCCATCTGAAATTGCCCCGGGCCGGGGACAGTGAAAATGAGTTTCCACCGCGCCCCGTGTTCCCGCCCTGTCAGGCACGAGCTGACGCTTTACCGCCCAGCGGCGACCCCTTTCTTCCCCGCGAGGAAAATTGCCCTGCAGGAGCGGAACTGCCACCCATCGGTGCCCCAAACAGCTTTTCCCGGCAGGAAGCTGCCAGTGGCGTGTCCACCCTTAAAGGGGAGGGTGCAGCGCCGTGGCCAAATTTAATTTTAATTGTCGGCCTACTCTGAAGTCGGTTCAACAGTCGTGCCCACGGGTTCGGCTGGGCTGCCCATTAACCTCTCTTGGGTGCCAGGCTGCTGGCCCGGCCGAAGCCCTCCCTGGTGGGCCAGTGGGTGCCACGAAACTCGCAGCGGCCCTCCCCTTTAATTGAAGGGGAGGGACATTGCTATACATCAGCGTGGCGCTGATGTCGCCGTCCGCCTTCCACCCCACTCCCGACGCATTTGGACCTCTCAGCCGTACCAACAATTTTTTAAAAAAGAGGGCAATTTTGATTGATTCTCTGCCCCATCGATTCGGGCGAAGAATCATCACTTGCCCTGAATTATCCACCCCATTTGGGGCAGAGGGCAATATTGGTCCCATATTATTTTATCACCATCCTGCTTATACCATAATTTTATTTTCTACAGCCTGTGGTTCATTTCTTCCAGAAGTGCAAAGTGTGATTCAGTTAAATAATGGCTATTTTTTCTTTTGTGAAAATGATGTGCTGCACCTAACGAATAGTGACAACTACACTATCTGTAAAACATGTATTTCCACAGACAAGGACAGTCTCAAGTTCAGTTCAGGTCTGTGATGAATTTGCTGACCTTAGCTTTGGTGATGGTTGGGACACTGCAATTCGTGTCAGCCTGCCTTGGCTAGTGAGGGGGCGGGAATGGAGAGGCGTTGAAAATCAGCTGCTGGTCATTATATAGTCAGCCCCAGTGAAAAGTGCCTGCATGTGGTCTTTGGGCAAGGACAGCACTGTGCTCATTTGTGGTGCCCTTCCCCACAGTTTAATTATCTTCCGAGGTTTGTGGTCTTTGTTCGTGCATGATGATTGGCCACTTGGCCATGTCAGCACCCGTGCAGTCAGACTAACCTTCGGGGAAGGACAGGAAGAAAAGGAGGAGCACATTAAGCAGAAAGCAGCATAAATAAACAAATGAGCAGGTTGTAGCTCTCTCTCTAATCTATTGTGTGTAGTGATCAAGCTCTTTAGTTCACAAGCTACAATAATGAGCCATTCTGGATCAATGTGTAGGAAGTTCAGATACTGGCAGAAGAGAAGCTTATCTTCCTTTCATCAGTGACAATTTGTACAGGTCACCAGGAACAGATTGATCAGTATATGAATTCTTTATTACTCACTACTTAAGCACAATTCATTCATGACACAGATCTACGTGGTGCTCAAAAGCACACAACTCATTAATTTGCACCTTTGCTTTGCTATATGTTTGTTGAGAGAGATGAAGAGCCTACTCGCCCTTGCTGCTCTTGAGGTTAATGAACCTCTTCCTACACTGAACCCAGAGATGTTGCTGGCACTGACTCTCTCATCCATCTCTGTACAGATCTGCTGGATACTTGCTCTGGGGTGCTCCTTCAGGTGCTGAGAAACAGTACCTCCCTCCTTGCCCTGACCTCCTCCACCAAGACTTCCAGGGAGGCATTAGAAAAGCTATGGGCAGCATTCTGACTCTTTGGGGGGAATTTTAACCGAAACAAAATAGGTGGGTTAGGATCGTGGGGGTTGTTAAATTGTTAAAAATCGGAATCCCAACCTGAACCGCCTCCAACCCGCCCACTTCTGGTTGTAACGGAGGCGAGACGGAATGGGGGCGGGCAGCCAATCCGCTTCCAGGAATAGGGATGTCAATTTAAATATTTTAATGAGGCTGGAAACCTCTTTTACCTCCATTTTGTTTTTAACTGTAGCTAGTTGGATTTTACACACCTCATAAAACCCGGCAGTTACATCAAGGCGAGGACTGCTGTATCCAGGAGTTAAGTGTCTTTAGTGTCTTTATATTTAACGCCTGGATCCAGGGTCACTGCCTAATCCAGCCCTCCCACGATTGGAGATCCCCCCACGAGGCCTTCGATTGCCTTCCCAGACCCCCTCCCTCACTGATGATGCTGAGGCAGACCCAGATCTTCCCTACCTCCGCTCCCCCCCCACCCCCCCGCCGCCCAAGCAATCCTCCGGTGTCCGACCACAACCCTCCCTTCACCACACCTCCCCCTACCCTCCTCTCCCCCAATCATTCAGAGGCCAGCCACAATAATCTGGTGGCCACAATCTCCCCTTTACCATCCCCCCCCCCCCCCACCCCTGATCATCCGGCCCCGATCCTCTCTTCGCCGCCCTCTAATATTCGGCCCGACACTGCCACCCCCCACTCCCCGCTCCTCTTAACGGCCTGACCCGACCCCCTGATCTTCTGCCCGACTCCCGATCATCTCACGTGATCCCTCCATTCCTCCTCTCTGCGGTCTCGTGCCACAGCCCCACCTGCCCACAGCCAGACAGCCGCTCAATCTGGCTGGCTGTGGGTGGGCAACCGAGGCCAGTTAAAGTCGGCAGAGCCTGCGGGAAACCCCGGCCTCCTGGTTTTCCAGACCACCTCGGAGCCCCCTGCCCCCAACCCATCTTCCCCGTGAAAGTCCGGCCCTTTATTACCCACAGAATTGTCTCCATAATGTGGCAGAAAATCTGGCATTAGAGAATGCAACCTCGCTTTAAAGGTGCATTCCCGCTTTAAGTAGCTCTCGGCTTGCTAGAAATTGTGTCCATCAATCGTATGGGGGAATATCGCTCGTCCTGACCCCTTCTGCCCTGAGTTAAATACAGACTCATTTCAAACATTAAAGGAGCGAAACTAATAAAGCTTTAAGTATAATCACTATAGCCATATCTTATCAAACAGGACAATAATTGGGCTGCCATTTGCTTGGAGAAGGAATTGAATTCCTTTCATCAATATTGGAATAATTTCAGTTTACAAGTACAAAAGTCAGAAAGATGCAATGCAATTGTACATTAATTTTTACTAAATTTAAGATAAGATTTGCATTGATATAATCCTCAATCATCTGTCTCAGAAACATCTTGAATCACTTCCTGTGCAATTAATTACTTTAAAGTTCAGTCATTGTTATGTAGCAAAAGGTGGGAGCCAAATTACATCATGGGCCTGAAATCCTGGATCTGGGCCTCCCGCGGGCTCTCGCCTGAAAATAAGAAAAAAGATCGGCACCTACCTTTTGCTGCTGCACCCTCCAGTGATTCCGGTCAGAGGCCTCCTCTTCCTGCGCATCGGAGCGCGTTCACGTCTTGGCGATGCGGAGGGAGAAGCTGGAATCACATGGTACTAGACAGCCAATCAAGGTACAGTATTCTCATTCATAATAATGGAAACTCCATAAGTAGGAGTTCTCATTATTATGAATGAGAACCCCTCGCCCAACACCCAAATACAAATAAAAAAACGCCTCACCTATTTAACATTAATTTAAATTAAAGTTAATGAAATGTGCTAGAAAATTAAAAAAAATATATTTTATATAATATTTTATAATTAGGGTTTAAAATAAACTTACCTTAGTGGACAGGGTTTTTAACATAAAAATGTGTTTTTAAATTTTGTTTTTTATATGTATTAAAACTCTTACGCTGGTAAAAGTAGGCTAAGTGCAAGAGTTTGAAGGATATTCGCTGGACAAAAGATGGGCAAATAGTGCAATCTCGCCCATGCGAATGTCCTTCTCCCGAAGATGCGGAAGATCTGTCAAGCTGACAGATCGTAAAAGCCAGCTTTTGCGATGCTTTCCCGAGTCCGTACTCATTCTGTACGGTCCCGGTGAGGCCACAATTTCAGGTTCAATATTTTATTAAATAATTTTGAAATGAATATTGGATGTGAAAAATTCAAAGGAGGGAAACCAAGTGTCTGAAGCTAACATTTAAGCCTATTGAATTTTAAAATTAAACATCTTTTGCAGTTTGTAAAATAGATGTGTTGACCTCGATATTTCTCTCCCGCTCTGCCCAAGTGTTGGCCCGGTCGAGTCCCCCCAAAGTCCACTCCTCCTAAAATGAAGTGAGCCGTCTGTGCTTCTTGGTTCAGTTCATTAGCATAGCCCTGACATGCCCCTTGCAACGTGCCTCCCCCTGACAGGGTCTCCACCCATCCGAGAGTGGACCTGAATTAAAGCAATGACAACCGTGAGGCGCCAACTCAAAAACAACCAAAAAAAAATCAAAGAGTGCTCACAGGAGAGCAAGTAGGTGATTGGTAAGTGAGTATTACAGCTTTTTGCTCTCTACGTTAGGGAAGGGGGTTAAATTCAGAGCTGAGACACTAAATTGCTAGTACTTATTAAATTAACAACTTAAACTAGATAAAATAATCAAACGATAAAACTAAAATATCAATTGGATAAAAGCTTGAACTATTTAATTAATAAAACAAGGTGAGAGATGGCAGGGCAGGTGGTGTGTTGTCACCGCAGCATGTGGGAGTTAGTGGAGAGCATTGCGATCCCGAGCAACCACACCTGCAGTAAGTGTCTGCAACTCAAGGAACTTTGGCTCAGAGTTGTTGAGCTGGAGTGTGAACTGCAGACATTGCGATGCATCAGGGACGGGGAGAGTTACCTGGACCACTTTGCTCCAGGAGGCAGTGACACCCTTTAGGTTAAGTAGTACTTTAGAGTTATTCAATGTTCAGGGACAGGAGGATGTGACTGCGAGTCAGGAAGGTACAGGGACCCAGGATATAGTAATAGAGGAGCCTCAGCCCTTGTTCAATGGATACAAGGTACTTGCTGTACCTGTATGGATGACAAGGACTGCAGGGAGGATGGGCAAACTGACCACAGCATCGTGGGGCCCATCCAAGTGGGGGGGAGAAAGAAGGAATGTTGTAGTGATAGGAAGCATTATAGTCAAGGGGATAGATACTGTTCTCTGCAGCCATAGAAACATAGAAACATAGAAAATAGGTGCAGGAGTAGGCCATTCGGCCCTTCTAGCCTGCACCGCCATTCAATGAGTTCATGGCTGAACATTCAACTTCAGTACCCCATTCCTGCTTTCTCGCCATACCCCTTGATCCCCCTAGTAGTAAGGACCTCATCTAACTCCTTTTTGAATATATTTAGTGAATTGGCCTCAACAACTTTCTGTGGTAGAGAATTCCACAGGTTCACCACTCTCTGGGTGAAGAAGTTCCTCCGCATCTCGGTCCTAAATGGCTTACCCCTTATCCTTAGACTGTGACCTCTGGTTCTGGACTTCCCCAACATTGGGAACATTTTTCCTGCATCTAACCTGTCTAACCCCGTCAGAATTTTAAACGTTTCTATGAGGTCCCCTCTCATTCTTCTGAACTCCAGTGAATACAAGCCCAGTTGATCCAGTCTTTCTTGATAGGTCAGTCCCGCCATCCCGGGAATCAGTCTGGTGAACCTTCGCTGCACTCCCTCAATAGCAAGAATGTCCTTCCTCAGGTTAGGAGACCAAAACTGTACACAATACTCCAGGTGTGGCCTCACCAATGCCCTGTACAACTGTAGCAACACCTCCCTGCCCCTGTACTCAAATCCCCTTGCTATGAAGGCCAACATGCCATTTGCTTTCTTAACCGCCTGCTGCACCTGCATGCCAACCTTCAATGACTGATGTACCATGACACCCAGGTCTCTTTGCACCTCCCCTTTTCCTAATCTGTCACCATTCAGATAATAGTCTGTCTCTCTGTTTTTACCACCAAAGTGGATAACCTCACATTTATCCACATTATACTTCATCTGCCATGCATTTGCCCACTCACCTAACCTATCCAAGTCGCTCTGCAGCCTCACAGCATCCTCCTCGCAGCTCACACTGCCACCCAACTTAGTGTCATCCGCAAATTTGGAGATACTACATTTAATCCCCTCATCTAAATCATTAATGTATAGTGTAAACAGCTGGGGCCCCAGCACAGAACCTTGCGGTACCCCAATAGTCATTGCCTGCCATTCTGAAAAGTACCCATTTACTCCTACTCTTTGCTTCCTGTCTGACAACCAGTTCTCAATCCATGTCAGTACACTACCCCCAATCCCATGTGCTCTAACTTTGCACATCAATCTCTTGTGTGGGACCTTGTCGAACGCCTTCTGAAAGTCCAAATATACCACATCAACTGGTTCTCCCTTGTCCACTTTACTGGAAACATCCTCAAAAAATTCCAGAAGATTTGTCAAGCATGATTTCCCTTTCACAAATCCATGCTGACTTGGACCTATCATGTCACCTCTTTCCAAATGCACTGTTATGACATCCTTAATAATTGATTCCATCATTTTACCCACTACCGATGTCAGGCTGACCGGTCTATAATTCCCATGAAAGAGAGTCCCGAAGGCCGTGTTGCCTGCTCAGTGCCAGGGTTAAGGATATCTCTGCACGGCTGGAGAAGAACTTGGAGGGGGAGGTCCAGTTGTCGTGGTCCATGTAGTAACCAACCATATAGGTAGAACTAAGAATGAAGTTCTGCTGATGAAGTTTGAGGAACTAGGGTCTAAATGAATAAGCCAGACCTCAAGGGTAATAATCTCTGGATTACTTCTTGAGCCACATGTAAATTGGCATAGGGACAAGCAGGTCATAGAATTAAATGTGTGGCTCAAAGATTGATGTGGGAAGAAGGGGTTTCATTTCAAGGGGCACTGGCATCAGCACTGGGGAAAGAGGGAGCTGTTCCGTCGGGATGGGCTCCACTTAAACTGGGCTCAGACCAGCGTACTGGTGAATTGAATAATCAGGGCGATAGATAGGGCTTTAAACTAAAAAAGGGTGAGGAGGGGTCAGATGAGGGCACATTTAGAAATCTAAATGGAAAGGTCAAGGCAATAGAGCAATGTAGCGATTTGAATAAAAATAAGCAGTGTGTGATAGGAGAGTTTAACGGTAGCAGTGCAGCAGAGAATAAGGTCAAAGCAGAGAATAACGGTGACACATTTAAATTAAAGGCTCTTTATCTGAATGCACAAAGCATTCATCACAAGGTAGATGAATTAGTGGCACAAATAGAGATAAATGGGTTTGATCTAATAGCCATTACAGAGACATGGTTGCAAGGTGACCAAGGTTGGGAACTAAATGTTCCAGGGGGGTACTTGACATTTTGAAAAGACAGGCAGAATGAAAAAAAGGAGGCGGGGGGGGGAGTAGTCCTGATACTAAAGGATGACATAAGGACAGTAGAGAGAAAGGATCTCGGCTCGGAAGGTCAGGAAGCAGAATCAGTATGGGTGGGGATAAGGAATAACAAGGGGCAGAAAACATGGGAGTTGTATATAGGCTATTTTTGGACAGAATATTAATCAAGAAATAGTAGGAGCTTGTAACAAAGGTAATGCAATAATCGTGGGGGATTTTAATCTTCATATAGACTGGACAAATCAAATTGGCAAAGGTAGTCTGGAGGACAAGTTCAGGGAATGCATTCGGGACAGTTTCCTAGTACAATATGTCATGGAACCAACCAGGGAACAGGTTATTTTAGATCTTGTATTGTATAATGAGACAGGGCTAATTAGAAATCTCATAGTAAAGGAACCTCTTGGGGCAGAGTGATCATAATATGACAGAATTTCACGTTAAGTTTGAGAGTGACTTGCCTAAGTCAAAAACTACAGTCTTAAACTTAAATATAGCCAATTATATAGGTATGTGGGCGAGTAGGCTAAGATAGATTGGAAAAATAGATTAAAAGGTATGGCGGTAGATAAGCAGTGGCAAGCAATTAAAGAAATATTTAATAATTCTCAACAAAAATACATTCCATTGAGAAACAAAAACTCCATGGGAAAAGTGATACATCCATGACTAACTAAAGAAGTTAAGGATAGCATTAGACTGAAAGAAGAAGCTTATAGTGTTGCGAAGAATAATAGTAAGCCTACTCTTAGTCGGTGGCAATTTCAGCCCCATGGTCTCCTTATCTAAGGAAGGATGTACTGGCCATAGAGGCAATGCAATGAAGGTTCACTAGATTGGTTCCTGGGATGAGAGGGCTGTCTTATGATGAGAGTTTAGATGAATGAGAGGTGATCTCATTGAAACATACAAGATTCTGAAGGGGATTGACAGGGCAGATGTTGAGATGTTGTTTCCCCTGGTTGGTGTGTCTAGAACTAGGGAGCATAGTCTCAGGATAAGGGCTAGGCCATTTAAGACTGAGATGAGGAGGATGTTCTTCACTCAGAGGTTGTGAATATTTCGAATTCTCTGCTTCAGAGAGCTGTGGATGCTGAGCCTTTGAGTATATTCAAGGCTGAGATCGCTAGATTCTTAGAGTCTAAGGGAATCAAGGGATATGGAGATCGGGCGGGAAAGTGGAGTTGAGGTCGATGATCAGCCATGATCTTATTGAATGATGAGCAGGCTCGAGGTGCTGTATGGCCTACTCCTGCTCCTATTTCTTATGAATTGTGAGAGGAAATGCAGCAATTGCTGCAGGCCCAAGAGGAATAGTGACTGCCAGCTGTGCTACCTTTCAAAAACATTATCCAGAAGACTTCAAGCCTCAATAATTTTCTTGCAGGCCCAATAAAAATGGTAGCATGTGTTTCTGCCTCTGTGGCCTTGCTGCTTGCCGCGCTCAGATCCTTTGATCTGAACACAGCTGGTTGTAGGGCCTAATACCCACTTCATCTAATACTCTGCCAAATGAGTGCTTGCCCATTAAAGAGAGAGGAAGGTGAGGCAGAGAGTTGCAGCTGGTTCCCTTCCACCTCATTTGTAATGCTTGCCCCACTTGTGCCTGACTCATTTGCAAGCACTGCACTCTCTCTTTGGGAGAATCACCACAAATCCCAACACAACACAGAGACCCAAGGGAGCTCTGTCCCATTTGCTTCTGCTTTGCATCCAGATACTGAGTGTCCCTAGAGTGCAAAGAAGAGGAAAATCAGGGCCATATTATGGTTGGATATGAGTGTGTAACAGGACAGAAATTTAAAGAGTCATTCAGATGACATCTAAACAATGAAACTAATCTATTATCATCTACCTTCACCATAGAATATCTAATTATGTATAAGTTAAAGCATGTAATGAAAGGAAAACACTGCTAATGATTATTAAAAAAGGTCAAACTATATGGATTAGAGAATATTGTGATGCAATTTCTGCAGATTAATATAACTGTGATTCACAAGACAGTATCATTAGTTTGCAATGTTACAGGGGAATTAAACCTGGTATATATTAATGATTATAAATGATACATTTGCAATTTGAGCATTGCAAAACAAACAATGTTAAGCATTTGAAGACCATTCCCTTATTTATTGCATTCTTTAAAGATTAGAACAAAGTAATTTTTTATTATGGTGATGAAATACTGTTGTCAATTAAAGTAGATTTGAATGGTTAACAAAGGGTACAACTGCTTTTATGACAATGCAAAGGGACATCAGTACGATGTGCAGGAGATTATTATTTTATCTAAGAAGCTCCATCCTTAAAATTGTAATTTAAATGTGTAATCAAATTGATTTTGGTACTATCATTAGTATTTTGATTAGATACCTTACAAAATCATTTTGCAGACTGGATTTTCTGCACTGTTTCTGGTATAGGCAGCAATCTGGTACATTTTTTATTGTCCTTTTTTCTTTCTCTGTAATAGGTTGCCTAGGTTACACCGGCCTTCAGAATCTAAATTTGAGCATTGCAAAACAAACAATGTTAAGCATTTGAAGACCATTCCCTTACTTAATGCATTCTTTAAATATTAGAACAAAGTAATTTTTTACTATGGTGATGAAATACTGTTGTCAATTAAAGTAGATTTGAATGGATAACAAAGGGTACAACTGCTTTTATGACAATGCAAAGGGACATCAGTACGATGTGCAGGAGATTGTTATTTTATCTGAGAAGCTCCATCCTTAAAATTGTAATTTAAATGTATAATCTGCTTTATAATCGCAGTGCCATAGAAATGCATTGCATTCATGGCTACAGTATTTTTCAAATATATTTTAGAGTTTTAAAATTATAATATATATATATATATATTATATTTTAAACTGTGTCACTTTTCTCTGCAACATTGACCCAGAATTTACTGGGAAAATAATAGCGTTATCAGTGTGTAAGTAACTCAGCAATTTGTGGCGAGTAAGAGTGAGTTGCCAATCGCCTTGAATTGCCGGACGATTTGCGGCGCTCCACTGTTAACCTCACGAAAATGGCAGCTCACCATCAAGCTCCCCGTGAGTTTCAAGTAATTGCTGCATTTGTGCTGTTAAAAAAGAATTAAACTCGCCGCAGAAAGTTAGGGCCGGTACTTAATGACATGAGGACCCTTTTAACAACGAGATTTATGTTCCTGCAATGCCACTCAACCTCTTCGTCCGAGAAAGGGAGCAATTGAAACTGTGGAGTCGCATTCCAGCAGGTAGTAAATTGTACCGAGAGGGTTTTAAAATTTACATTTTTACATTTTTTTTCTTGCTTTTCCTTTCTGTCTCTTTTTCTCTCTCTCTCAATGCAATCTTTTTCTCTCTATTTCCCTTTCTGTATCTAATTTGACTCTAATTCATCCTATTTTCCTCACCGCCATTTTCTTCATGGCCATTCCACTGTTTCTTTTTACATCTTAAATCTCATTGGCTAAGGAGATACACTGTTGGTCCCATCATTCACCAAGATCCCAGAGGCTCTGTTGTCCTCGCCATGTCGTTATCAGCTTGCACTGCCAGCAATTTGTGGCACAAACATCTTCGAGCTGAAGGGTGTGGAAAGAAAGCTGGCAAATGGGGCACATGCTCCGCTCCAGCACATTCTGGGCCATTAAGATTATCATGAAAGTTATTGCAAAGTAAGTACATTATTTTTATGTCTCGCACTGTTCTGTTGACTGCAATGGAAATCAACCACTTCAAATTATTTAAACAGCAATGTTTGTGGCTACCCAGGGTAATAATTTTTTTTAACAGTAGCTACATAATAAACTGCATTCTAAATATAAGGGGGAATAGCCATTAGCTGTCGCAGAGGTGGAAAACTGACGGTATCGTGACAAAACGGAGAGGAAAATCGGGAAGCGTGTATGATGGGTGGCTGATCTGATACCGCCAGTCTTCAGCTCCTGCTGAAGTTTAAAGCTACCCCCAGAGATTTATTTTTCTTTAATATTGAAAATACAAGTCTAGATATTGGTGTTTGCGACATTAGCAAGCGAATGCTTAATGTATTCATATGGTAGTCCTCCCCCCACTATTTAACGCAGGCATTGACCTGTTTATTTTAGGTGGGCTGCACCTCCACTAAAATAACAGGCAGTCGAATGAAAGAGGGACTCTTCCTAACAACTGGAAGGAAGCCATTGCCCAAGGTCATCAGGCCCATGTGGAGGGAAGTGGCAGGAGAGATGTCGGCCAGCAGTGTCGTTCAATGAACCCTCACACAGTGCTGGAAGAAATTCAGTGACCTAATTTGAGTGGTCAAGGTGAGTACATGCTTCCACACCTCCTACATACCAGCCTCTGAACCTCTGTCTGTGCACACTGAGCAAACCACCATTCCCCCACCAAACATGTGCAGCTACTCAAACTCACATCCTCATCACACGCCTTGCCTACATTCACAGCTATTCAACATCAGCAAGCATATCTCCCAGACACATAGCTGGATTCTGACTCGCACACATTCCTTTCTTTTGCAGGCCAAGATGGGCTAAATTGGAGGAAGCAGCGGAGGACAAACAGGTGAACCTCAGCTCCAGCAGCTGTCCAACCTGGAGGAGCGAGTGCTGCGGCTCATTGGGCAGCAGGTGGTGGGCGCCGTAGCCGTCGGCAATGTTGACCCTGCTGGGGGCTACAACGGTATCTTTATCCCCTCTCCTTTTCCCATCCCACTTCCCCCTCACACCAGAAGGCCTTATCACTTTCCAGCTCCTGATAATATCTGCCTTCCTTGCTCCATTCATGGCCCACTGCCCTCACATTAACGTGAGTCTTGTGCCTTTTATGCTTTTAGATAATCAGCAAGCAGATGACCAGCCTGTCCCTGAGCCCCCCAATGATAGTGAAGATGGAGAAAAGGAGGAGGACCCAAGCATCACGTCACTGCATGTCTCACCCGCAGGCACCACCTCAGAGACTGGCACAATGCATTCGTTAGAGGTTAGCTTAGTAGAGGTGTCTGCATTGGGTGATGCACCGGGGCTTAGTGGGCTGCAGCAAGGCCAAGGAGAAAGGGTATCTTGAGGGCCAGCTCCCCAAAGGGAGAGTTTGTGCGCAGATTCTGCTGCACAGGACTCAGATGAGGACCTCGATGGGGAGGTATTCACAGAAGGGCGATGGCCAAACATTCCAAGATGATAGGTGCAACGGCAAAGGTGCCCAAGAGCCTCTCGACAATGGTAAGGTGCATGGAGGAGTCCATCTCCAACATGCACAGAGCTCTGCATGCATCATGGAGCCCATCAGTTCCAGTCTGCAGACAATAGTGGACTCTCAGAGAGACTGTGGGGACCCAGACCTAATGACTGTGTCATCGGCGATGTGGCAGCACAGGCGTAAGCAACTCAACATTAGTCTCAGACTGCTCTCATGCAGTCTAAGCTGGATGCAACACAAGCTCTGACTGCTGCCATTGTCACTGGTGCCACCACAGTACACCAGGGATCTCACGGTGTCACAGCAGGTCACCAATCTGTGCACCAGCCGATTTGTAGGGTTGCTGAGGTGCTGCCCCAGGGGCGTGGCAGTGGGTCAGTGGAACAGAAACTTGCTGTCTTCTCTCAGGATGACAGCATTCCTGATCCCACCACTACTACTCCGCCATTGCACAAGTAGCTGCCTTTCATCCAGCCATCCCAGACTGCTGCTGTCCAGCCTGAGGTGGTGCAGTCTACAGCCAGGCCTTCCAGGCCCAGAACTGGTGAAGGGCATCCTGAAAGGCCATCTGTAGTCTCTGGCATTGAAACCCAGCAGCCTTCCACCAGACCTGTTGCAGCCACTGGGGAGACACTATGTAGGATGTCTCCACAAGATCCTACAAATACCCTGGGAGGACAGATGTGCCAACATTAGCGTCCTCGACCAGGCCAACATTCCCAACATTGAAGCACTGACCATACTTGATCAGCTCCACTGGGCAGGCCACATTGTTCGCATGCCAGACATGAGACTCCCAAAGCAACGCTCTACTTGGAACTCCTTCACGGCAAATGAGTCAAAGGTGGGCAGAGGAAACATTACAAGGACACCCTCAAAGCCTCCCTGATAAAGTGCAACATCCCCACAGATGCCTGGGTGTCGCTGGCCAAAGACCGCCCTAAGTGGAGGAAGTGCATCCAGGAGGGCGCTGAGCACCTCGAGTCTCATCGCGAGAGCATGCAGAAATCAAGCGCAGGCAGTGGAAACAACGTGCAGCAAACCAGACTCCCCACCCACCCTTTCCCTCAGCAACTATCTGTCCTACCTGTGACAGCGACTGTGGTCCTCGTATTGGACTGTTCAGCCACCTAAGGACTCATTTTTAGAGAGGAAGTCTTGCTCGATTCTGAGGGACTGCCTACGATGATGACTATGTAGGAGCAATAGATTAGGAAAAGGCAGTGTTAGTAAGGGTTTGCACAAGGGTGATTAGTACATTTTGTTGCAGATATGTGTGTAAGAATAAAAGTGTTTAGTAATGACAAAATTGATTCTGTATATGTTAAAAAATGAGATTGTATGAAAAGACAGTTTTGAAAGAGACAAAATGTAAGCTCACAGACTTCCAGCATGTTCTGTTTGTATATTGTCTTCTGGCTGGACAGAGATTAAAGGAACAAAGGATTGGAAAGTCATTAACCTAATCAAGGAATGGCACTGGGCCCTCCAGACAGACACATGTATGAGGAGAAGCCAATTAGGAACGGCCCTGGAACCAAGATACAATCCTGAGACTTCCTGAGAAACAATGGCCTTAAAGGGTATAATAAGCCAAGCAAAAGATTGCTGGCTCTCTCTTCTCTCCTGAGCACACGGCAAACAGTCCTCTCAAGACCAGCCCAAACAGCAGGCCATGTGTTCAGCCAGCCAGCCAGAGGAAAGTGAAGTATATCTTTTTATAATCTATTGTAACTAAGTCGCTCCATAGGATAGCTGACGACTGCTGATAGATGTGCATGTGTGTGTGTTTAATAAACTATTCCAAATTGTTTTAAAAGAATCAGTCTTACTGTCAATTTAATGCCAGAGATTTAGAAATCTTACAAACCGGGGGTTCATCCGGGATCTGGCGAGACAGCTTTTGATTATTCTTTTGAACAATTGGAAATTTTGGGAGTTACGATTCTAATCTATGTTGCAAAGTATAAACTATAAATGGTTAAACGGATTGGGAGAAGTTGCATCTGAAGGAACAGTCGTCTCGATAGTTGGAACTATTTAAGTGGAGACCCACCAGTAGTTAAATTCAAAAGACACAGGGTGAAGGGATCGGACATGAACAGAAAGCCAAAAAAAAAAATGTTGAGATAGTTTATCAGGAGAAGTTGTCCAAAATGGTACCCATAAAGGACATAGAAGAGTTACAGGCACAGGCACCATACTTCATGGGAGTTTGGGGACTTGGGGCTCCAGAAAGTAGATCAAGGAGAGCTAAGGCCAAAATGGGCAAACGGTCTCTTGGCATTCAGCGCATTTTATCGTGCCCGGAGAGATGAGGAATTAATGAGGCAGGAGGCCAAAGTGATCCAAGATTTAAAAGAACTACAAGTAAAAGAGATTCAGAGTGTGAAAGAAGAAAGGGCAAAAGAGATACAGGATTTAAAAGAATTGCAAGTAAAGAGATTCAACCAAAAGAAAAAGAGATTGAAGGTATAAAACAACAAAAGGAAGAAGGCCTCCAACTTGTGAAGCAGTTAAAAGAGGGAGAAATACAGCATCTAGACAAGAAATTGGTCAATTAAACCACAGTATTAGGCAATTCAAAAGAGGGGCCGAACAGGCAGCTTCATTGCTACAACAACAAAGCCTCTCAAATTTAAATGCCATAGCAGCCGTCATTGAAGCAAATGAAAACAAATTAGAATTTAAAAAAATATAAATTGGAAAACTTGTGGCTCCAGCAAGTGATAGAAGATGATAGGGGGCATTAATGGGAATAATTAAGAAGCCACATAGGGAGGCAGACCACTCCCAGTGTCAATTAGAAATAGCGAGGCTAAAAGTAAGTTAGGGGAGCAGTAGGTCCTGGTATCCGCAGTAACACGGGGAGCCATAACAGAGACAGAAGGGGACAAGAAGGAGACAGATTGGGAAGAGGAAGGCAGTCACTATAATCCCCAGGGTGGTGGTGTAGGATGGGATATCTTGGAAACACAAGAGCCAATCATAGCCATAGTAACCACTTCTTTACAACGTAATACACATGGTCACATCACCAGTAACCATACTGACTTACGGCCCATATCTGGTACTGACGCCACGGCGTGTAGCCACGAGTTGGGGCCCATTAATGATGGGGGCAACCCACTGGAAGTTAATAGGAGGTGGGCAAATTTCAGGAGGGGTCACCTCAAGTTGGAAGAGAGAGACTTAACATGAGTCCTCCTCTTGGCCTGTTCCATTTCCTTAAAAGATAATCTGCCAGACGCAGTCCACCAGCTTGGCACAATGGCCGATGCACTCATGACCGAGATCCTAAACCATTTAGGGATCCAAAACTTGAACCTAGTGGCTCTGTTTAATCAGACCAAGCAGCGCCCAGAAGAGACCCTTAGAGCCTTCAATAACCGCCTGTACGATATCCATCAACCTAACCAGAATCAGGCACCCACAAATGCTACAGTAGGAAAGAATCAGGAACAATTTAAATCGATGTTCCTGACACAATTCCACTCTTTAGTTAAAACCACCCTGGGCATAGCCATGAGGCCCACCAATCAGTGGACAGATATAGAGACCAGCGCTCAAATAGCCTGGGAGATGGTAAAAGACCAGTTAAAGGTGAAGTCACCACCCAGTGCAAATAAACCAGTATCAACGGTGGAGGGATCTCGAAACTACCCCTTTAAGGGACAGTGCTTTAATTGTAAGAAGGTAGGGCACCTAGCAAAAGATTGCAGCAGACCCAGACCGGCACCGAACCATGATGCAATGCCTAGATACCTCCCGAGGGACGACCCAAACCCTCTGGGGTGGAACAACAATTGGCTCAGTTAGTAACCCTTCTAAAGAAGGATGAATCCAAGCCCTCTGGGACAGATCAACGATTGGACCAGTTGATAATCCTCATACAAACCCAAACTGCCACAGGGAGGATGCAGAATCATTTACCGGTGCACACAATCGCCGATGCACACTCATTAGAGAGACCCATTCCAGGATCGACCCTATAACTGGGTTCAGCCCCCAGAGATTGGTCGGAAGTGGGGTTCCGACATGATGGTAGTGAGAGATCAGTAGTCCTTGTTGTCTTAAAAGTGGGAGGCAGCAGATTATGCTGATCGATACTGGCTCAGCCGTTACCATCATCCACACCCCATTCCCTGAACGCCATGCAGCGATGGGCAAGGGTTGTATGACCCTTAAAGGGTTTAACAGTGATACAACCACCGCGTATACAGGGAAGGCCACTGAACTTCAGTTGGGAGACCTCACCTTTAAGGTCCCAGCGCTGATGCTGATGACCACCCCCGACGGAAGGGGAATTGTCGGAACTGATGTGTTGGATCAGTATGGCGCGGTGGTAGATTATAATCAGGACTATGTTTGGATGGGATTGAGAGATAAGGCAGGAGTGATAGAAATTTCAGATGCTCACTCGGTTTTTGCTATTAAAAAGCCATCTGAGTATGACCCTCCGGGAAGCGAAAATGAAGCTGTGGCAAAACTAATTCAGGAACACCTAGCGGTGTTTGCCAAGCATGACTGTGGAAAAATGGCAGGTGAAGAATCTATTGAGGGACCCCCCCCCCCACTCATTCACTAAACAGTACCCCATCCCAATTGAGTGTCACCCTTACATCTGAGACACCATAAAATCCCTAGGACAGGCACTTTCACAACCAATTCACCCACATGGCCAGTTAAAAAGCCTGATAACAGCTGGCGACTTACTATTGATTACAGAAAGTTACATTCTGTAACACCAGCCTGCTTACCGGTAGTAAGAGAAACTCCCACCATATTATCTCAAATTCCTGCTGGTTCTAAGTACTTCTCGGCCCTCGACATCGCCAATGGATTCTGGAGTATCCCTGTTAAGAGGGAAATTTTCAGATCAGAGCTACACCTGGACATGCCTGCCTCAGGGGTTCCACAATGCCCCCACGATATTCCTCAAAAGAATGGCTGCAATTTTAAAAGATTTGTACCGCCCTACCTTCTTGCTGCAGTACGTAGACAACCAACTGCTGGCAACCGACAGTATTGAGGAGCATCTGTCCCTTTTGCATGACCTTTTGACATTGTTGGCTCAGACGGGACTAAAGGTGAATCCCCGTAAGGCTCAATTAGTAAAAGAACGGGTCACCTTTCTAGGAGTGTCCATTTCTCCAGAGGGATCATCCCCCGACTCTCACAAGGTGGAGATAATACAGCAACTGCCATTACCCATTTCCAAAACAGCCCTATGATCATTCTTGGGTCTGGTGGGGTACCAAAGGAACTTTATCCCAGGCTTTGCAGAGTGTGCAAAGCCCCTGTATGATTTAATAAAACTGCAGGGTGATGACATACACCCGGCATGGGCTGATACTCACACCCAGTCCGTGGCTAAATTAAAAACTGCAGTGATACAGGCCGCATGTCTGATCCCTCCTGACCCCACGCAGCCCTTCCATTTGGAGGTCGGGGCCACAGAACAAAGCCTCACTGCAGTTCTGTGCCAAACGCGAGCTGATCGACTACAGCCAATTGCATATGCTTCCCGAATCCTGCAGGGGGCAGAAAAGACGTATCCCGCGTGCAAGCGCCACTTACTGGCCGTCTTCTGGTCAGTACATCACTTTACCTTTATTACTCGGTTATAGGCTACAATCCTGCACAGCGGACACACACTTCTGAAACTACTGATGAAATCTGGAGATTCGCTAGTTTCCTTGCAGCGCCTCAGCAAATGGACATTGAAATTTATGGAAAGAGACATTGATACCATTTCCAAATCCACCACCTTGTTGCCACAATTTCTGATCTGTGAGGGGAACCCGCATGACTGTCCATTACCCCTGATTAACTTTGAGACCCATCCTGTGCAGAAAGAGCCCCATACAGGGTGCCCCAGATGTCAACATCAATGGGTCCTCATATCACATTGAAGGATTCCCTCACACCGGGTATGCTGTGGTATTGCCAGAAAGAACCATCCAGCGAAGACGCAACAGCCAGTCTTCACAATATGCAGAAATCGGCACACTTCAAACTGCTGTGAAGGAAACCTCAGATAGACCCGTGAATATTTGGTCCGATAGTACCTATGCTATAAACACCATGCTCTCTTGCCCCTATACCACAAAAATGATTATCGTACGATAGACGGTAAGGCCTTGGTCCATGGGCCCTGGTTACGCCTGCTCTGGTCATACCTTAAACAGCGATCCCAGCTCTGCTTCATAGGAAAGGTAGCAGCCCATAGAAAAGAGGGTCCACATAGTGAGGGAAATTCCAGAGCAGACAGTGCTGCCAAGGACACTGCGATTGATGGGGAGATAGAGGATATAGTTGTTGAGCCCTGCAATGCTGTTAGCAAGGCCTCCCCAACAGATCACCTCGATTTAAAATCCCTGCAGCAGCAATACTGGTCATGCTGTTGTAAGCGCCTGGCACAAGGAAGGCAGACCCCTTCCTCAACCAACAGCCTGGGCTCCCAATACCATACTAGCCACTGCCCCTGACTCAGATGAGCAGTTGCTGATGTTCAAAAGAAAGCCAAACACCTGCCCAGTGGTGTGTGTTCCACCAGAGGTGGGTCAGGAACTGCTCTCCCTCTTTAACTCACACCCCACAGCAGGGCACTATTCGGCCCTGGTAACCTTCTATAAGGTAGCATCCACAGCTTGGTGGCCTTCCATGAGGGAAACAATCAACCAATACATGGCACAATGCCTACCATGCCTGCAACACAATCCTCCCGCATGGACTAACCGAGCCTTGCTTTAAAGCGCACCCCCACCTCAAGGGCCATGGACTCACCTCCAGATAGACTTCATTGGGCCACTTCCACAGGCATAAGGCAATTTTCAGCATGCCCTAGTGGTGGTGGATCAATTCACTAAATGGATCGAAGCATTCCCCCCTGCCACTCCAACACCACAATCACAGCAGCCAAAACACTATTGAATCATGTGTTTTGTAGGTGGGGAGTACCAGTACAAGTGGACTGCGATCAAGGTTCACACTTTACCGGTAAAATTTTTACCCACCTGCAGGAAACGTTGGGAATAAAACACAAATTACATATTGCTCACCATCTCTAGTCGTCCAGAGGGGTTGAAAGGGGGAACAGGACCCTCAAATTAATGTTAAAATAATTGTGCGCGGACCACCCCATTCAATGGGCTAACATGCTGCCAATGTGCTTAATGGCAATGAGGTCCACAACTTATAGAACAACAGGGGTCTCCCCATATCAGGCCATGATGGAGAGGCTCATGAGAACACCAGGCCAGCTAACACTGACAGGGATGTGTCCCCTGACAACGAAACCATGTAGTTCCAAGTGGCTGGAACAAGTGGTAGATCACACCGATCAGATCAATCGATTTGTGGCCACCAAATTGGGGAAGTCAAAAAGACAAATTGAAAGATATTTTGACAAGAAAGTGCGTCCCGTTGAATATGAGGTGGGAGACTCAGTGATGATTCCAAATTATGGGAAAAAGAAGCTGCCTTTGAGCCCAGGTGATGGGGACCACATAAGATTATAGACCGATTGAACCCCGCGGTTTATTTGATTCAATTACCGGGGGAAAAGGGCGTTAAGTACAAGAAGTGGTTTCACATTAATCAGTTAAAAATTGCCAAAGAGTAAATACTGCACTGATCTTGTTTCCCACAGACCATGTTACGGATCCTCATGATTGTCAGGACGACACTGACCACGACCGAAGCCGAGGGAAGATGGAGAAGCGGGAGCTGCAGCATGACTCACAAACATCATCAATGTGTTTTGAGAAGCAATGGTGCACTGAAGATACGGGAAGGAGAGAGTCTCCGCTGGAGGTGTTACTATACTATAGTAAATCCCCAACGTGTGACATACACCTTACGAGGTGGGGACCGAGTCAGGCCATCCACTTTCCTCTCTCTCTAAGTTTAAAACTCATTATACAGCAGTCATCCACCTCACAGAAACATAAACAGCAGAGCTATCAGAACCCTCTCATGTTTATGATATGTGAGCCCTGAGGAGATAAACCATATGAGGAGTCAATAAGGATATTTTCCCCCCACAAGGTGGGGTGTTTGTAAGAATAAAAGTGTTTAGTAATGACAAAATTGATTCTGTATATATAAATGTTAAAAAATGAGATTGTATAAAAAGACAGTTTTGAAAGAGACAAAATGGAAGCTCACAGACTTCCAGCATGTTCTGTTTGTATATTGTCTTCTGGTCGGACAGAGCCAAAAGGAACAAAGGATTGGAAAGCCATTAACTTAATCAAGGAATGGCACTGGGCCCTCCAGACAGACACATATATGAGGAGAAACCAATCAGGAACGGCTCTTGAACCAAGATCCAATCCTGGGACTTCCTGAGAAACAATGGCCTTAAGGGGTATAATAAGCCAAGCAAAAGATTGCTGGCTCTCTCTTCTCTCCTGAGCACACGGCAATCCGTCCTCTCAAGACCAGCCCAAACAGCAGGCCATGTGCTCAGCCAGCCAGCCAGAGGAAAGTGAAGTATACCTTTTTATAATCTGTTGTAACTAAGTCGATCCGTAGGATAGCTGACGACTGCTGATAGATGTGCATGTGTGTGTGTGTTTAATAAACTATTCCAAATTGTTTTAAAAGAATCAGTCTTGCTGTCAATTTAATGCCAGAGATTTAGAAATCTTACATGTGGTTAATGTTTTTGGATACATTTATTAATGGAATGTTGCACATTTGGAGGTGTCTCTCATTTCAGTATGGAATGACAAATTGATGTAATGATGGGGACATGCTGGGCAACTGGGAAGTGGCCTGCAAATAATTGGAACCGAAGTTGTTGTGTAGGAGGCCTTCGTGGCCGATTCCAATGACAAATATGTCTCTTAGTGCTTCATTAAGGTGGTCGCCAAACTCACACGGTGCAGCTAGTCTTCTTAAGTGTGCACCATACTCGTCTCCGTCCAGGTCGTTGGCTATAAAGAAGTGTTCCAATCTTTCCACAAAAGCGTCCCAATCTTCCCCCTCTGTAAATTGCTGAAAGTTGCTGAGGTTAGACATGTTGAGCGTGTAGTTCGTGATCTCGTATTCCCGTCGCCAGTTGTGGGGTAGTGGGCAGGGCTACAAGACTGGGTGGGCTCCTTGTCCACCAATGGAGATGAGGGTCAGGTCATCCCAGGGTTTGCCAGGGAAGCTGGAGGGTATTGGCCTCATGCTTCTGGTGTTGGCCCTGGTGGCCAGGGGCTGTAGGGCTGGCCTGGTGCAGGTTGCCATTGGTGGTGGCTGGGCTGCCCATTGACCACTGTCTCTGTAGTGGGTCTGCTCCCACTGCCTGTGTGTGTGTCCTGCAAGGGGCATCGCATTCGTTCCAAAGGTCCAGGCTACATGGTCAGGTAGCCTGCTGGACCTGGGGGATCTCCCACAGGGGGATTCCATTGGCATCAGCATGGTCTCTGTAGGACCCAATGTCCTTTGGCAGTGTCCTACATGACACCTTGGCTCTGATCACACATAGTCGAGTCTGCATTATACATTCTAGCATTTGCATCTCTTTTGGGTGTCCTGCTTTCAACAGACATGGTTACGTTATTCACAATCTCTATCATTACTGTTACACGTAATAAACTTGTTCTTAACCTTACTGACACCTGCATTCATCTCATTAGTCACATTAGTTAAACCAGCATCACAATTCATGGTTACATTGCATACATTTTCATACTTGCACCCTTTAATTGCATCTTTAACTTTAAAGTCCGTGTACTCAAATAATTGGAACTTCCCCTTTAAATTTTTTCCTTTAAGGGAGCCTTCAAATCCGATTGGCCGCTCGATGTCATATGATGCTCCTCCATGTTGACTCGTGGCATGGAGGAGGCCATTTTGATTACAGGTCTGCTGCTTGTGGTGCTGCAGCCATTTTGTGGTCTTGCTGCAGGTAGGCTGTGGTGCTCTTTTCTTCCACAGCGCCACTTCGCCTGATGTGGGCCCGGTTCATCCAATTCCTGCGAAGCAGCGTGGGACCATTGCCAGCTACAATCCACAGGGGGAGTTTGTTCAACACGCCGCCCTGGGAGACCTGGATGCCTACACTGCCAACGATTTGGATTTTACCTTTGGTATAGGTGAGCAGCTTTGCCTGGACAGGAGACAGTTTTGGTCGAGTGGCAGGATTCCTCCAAATTTTTTCAAAGGTCTTTTGGCTCATCACAGACTGGCTCGCCCCTGTGTCGATGTCCACTTCCATCATCCACGGAGAACTTCCGGTGGAGCAGGTAAAGATTCCATACTCTTTGTTCAGGGTTTGAGCAGCTTCATCTTTATCTGTGTCGGAGCCCCGGTGATTAGGGGATCTCATAGAAACGTTTAAAATTCTGATGGGTTTCAACAGGTTAGATGCAAGAAGAATGTTTCCAATGTTGTGGAAGTCCAGAACCAGGGGTCACAGTCTAAGGATAAGGGGTAAGCCATTTAGGACCGAGATGAGGAGAAACTTCTTCACCCAGAGAGTGGTGAACCTGTGGAATTCTCTACCACAGAAAGTTGTTGAGGCCAATTCACTAAATATATTCAAAAAGGAGTTAGATGTAGTCCTTACTACTAGGGGGATCAAGGGGTATGGCGAGAAAGCAGGAATGGGGTACTGAAGTTGCATGTTCAGCCATAAACTCATTGAATGGCGATGCAGGCTCGAAGGGCCGAATGGCCTACTCCTGCACCTATTTTCTATGTCTCTATGTTTCTATGTGCCATTTATCACAAGCCAGTGTAGTAGTCACATGATCACATGATCACATGTGCACAAACTCTGCACATGCTCAGAATAGAATGGCAGAGCATTCTGGGATAACCTAAGAAGCCAACCAGAAGCATCTATTGTTGCCAGCAAACAGCGGACACAACTCTGCAAATGCTGACAGTTGGCATATATAGGGACATATGAGCAATACTCATACTGACACGGACATGATGGGCCTCCTTCTGTGTCATAATTTTTCTATGATTCTATTCTATGATGATTCTATACTCCAACCCCAGATAATACCAAAAGTGCTAATGAGGCTGAATATTGTTGCTGATCATGTATTCACATTTGTATTACATGATAAGATTTATGCTAATTTGAGCTATCATCTGCAGAATTGTCGTGTGTACATTGACACTTGTATTTCTGCATAGTTGGTGCTTCCTCTTCAGACTTGCAGTGAAATTGTTCAGTGCCGAGGTGTATGTTGCCCTTTAAATGGTTGAAGTGTCATCTACTTGTGTTCTGCAAGTGTACAGGTCAAGTAAGCTTAATTAGCTTTCGTGTAATTCAATATAGACATGAGCCTGCAGCCTCGGACCACCCAAAATCTGGGGACTCATTAGTAAGATTGGGATCTGAAGAGTGGAGATTAGATGGGTCCATTTATAGTAGGTCAAAGTATAAAGCACACAACCTAAGTTAGGATTACTCTAATGATTGGTGCCGCACAAATTGAAAAATCAAAAACGTATTTTATTCTCTTAACATTTGTGTCAAATTGTGGTAAATAACCCAGAGGGAATTAATACATCAAAATGCACATACAAAACAAGGTCACCCATGTTGCAGAAGTGTGTGAGGCCACATTGAAGAAATTAAGAGCCTCTGATTCACAACAGGCCACATTCAACGATGAAAAATAAATCCCTGCATCTTCAAAGCTGCACGAATGACAAGCACATACCTCAGAAAATATTCAAGTTTCATTTAAATTGGATACTCACTGGATCTTGCAGCTTTTTTGCTTCGTTCTCACTGGTATCAGCATTTTGTGAATTATCTGCCCTCTAGAACTAGTCTGTGAGCACCATTGGAACAGGCCGGGGAGCAGAAGGAGCAGCGTGGTGACATACCGCTCCAGGGAGCAGCACGTGCCAGAGCAGGAGAGCAACGGCAGTGAAAAGGGACATCACTAAGGTCCAGGTCGGTGATTGGAGCGTGGACAGGTACATCAGGAGCGGCGAGATCGGGACGAAGGAGCAGCGAGAGACTGTAGAAGGACGTGATCGGGGCCCTGGAGAGGCGCGAGTTTGGGGCCCAGAAGAGACGAGGGCCCAGGGGCAGCACGGGCCAGCCCACACTGCAATACGTGCGCGCACTAGGTCAGTGCGGCAGAGCTGGTCTCCAGTTGTCTTGGTTAATCCTTGCCACTGGACCTAGTCCTAGCTCTGTCAAGCTCGTGTGGTGGCTGGTGTGCAACGGTCACCACACGTTAAAAAAATCCACGCACAGGCATCTTCCACCCTTCAAGATTTGTTCGAACCTGGAATTTTAGGTCCATCATTGAAGCACCTGTGAACCTTTTGATATGGAAGCAAGTCATCCTCGATTCAAGGGACTGCCTATGATGATAATGATGATGCTTAAAGGTGCTTTATAAGTTTTGTTTGACAAGTTATTGGCTTGTCTACATTTTTATTGGTGCATTAATTTTGAATTTTGTTCAGTTCTGATTTTTTGCACTGAATTCTGATTCTCTTCCCTGTTTCAATCTTGCTTCAATCTGCAACAATCTTGCAGCTACAAAGGTGCGCAGGATGAGAATTCCTTTGAGGTTTAAGAGATTGATGTGCAAAGTTAGAGCACATGGGATTGGGGGTAGTGTACTGACATGGATTGAGAACTGGTTGTCAGACAGGAAGCAAAGAGTAGGAGTAAATGGGTACTTTTCAGAATGGCAGGCAGTGACTAGTGGGGTACCGCAAGGTTCTGTGCTGGGGCCCCAGCTGTTTACACTGTACATTAATGATTTAGATGAGGGGATTAAATGTAGTATCTCCAAATTTGCGGATGACACTAAGTTGGGTGGCAGTGTGAGCTGCGAGGAGGATGCTGTGAGGCTGCAGAGCGACTTGGATAGGTTAGGTGAGTGGGCAAATGCATGGCAGATGAAGTATAATGTGGATAAATGTGAGGTTATCCACTTTGGTGGTAAAAACAGAGAGACAGACTATTATCTGAATGGTGACAGATTAGGAAAAGGGGAGGTGCAAAGAGACCTGGGTGTCATGGTACATCAGTCATTGAAGGTTGGCATGCAGGTGCAGCAGGCGGTTAAGAAAGCAAATGGCATGTTGGCCTTCATAGCAAGGGGATTTGAGTACAGGGGCAGGGAGGTGTTGCTACAGTTGTACAGGGCATTGGTGAGGCCACACCTGGAGTATTGTGTACAGTTTTGGTCTCCTAACCTGAGGAAGGACATTCTTGCTATTGAGGGAGTGCAGCGAAGGTTCACCAGACTGATTCCCGGGATGGCGGGACTGACCTATCAAGAAAGACTGGATCAACTGGGCTTGTATTCACTGGAGTTCAGAAGAATGAGAGGGGACCTCATAGAAACATATAAAATTCTGACGGGGTTAGACAGGTTAGATGCAGGAAGAATGTTCCCAATGTTGGGGAAGTCCAGAACCAGGGGTCACAGTCTAAGGATAAGGGGTAAGCCATTTAGGACCGAGATGCGGAGGAACTTCTTCACCCAGAGAGTGGTGAACCTGTGGAATTCTCTACCACAGAAAGTTGTTGAGGCCAATTCACTAAATATATTCAAAAAGGAGTTAGATGAGGTCCTTACTGCTAGGGGAATCAAGGGGTATGGTGAGAAAGCAGGAATGGGGTACTGAAGTTGAATGTTCAGCCATGAACTCATTGAATGGCGGTGCAGGCTAGAAGGGCCGAATGGCCTACTCCTGCACCTATTTTCTATGTTTCTATGTTTCTATGTACCATAGAGTTTACAGCACAGCAGGAGACTATTCATCCCATCATGTCAGTGTGGTTCTTTGTTAGAGCAATCTGGTAACTAATGCCACTACCCTGCTCTTTACCCATAGCCCCGTATCTTCCTCTGCTTTAAGTATTTATCTACTTTTCTTTTAGAGCTGCAATGGTCAATGCCTCAACCACTTCCTGTGCAAAGCAATTCAGACTCCAATGACCATTTGTACAAATAAATTTCTCCTAACCTTGCTCTCTTAGTAACTATTTTAAATTGGTGACTCCTTGTCACTGACTCCCCAACCAGAGAAAATAAACGTTCTTTATTCACTCTATCACAATGTACCATAATTTCAAAATCTTCAATTAAATTCCATCAGCCTTTTCTGCTCCAGTGAAAATACTCCCAGTATCTGAATCTCTACAGACGCAGTCCTAGCCCAGGACCTGCATATGCCAGAGCAGATGGTGCTTCCTCCAGATATCACAGAGAAGCCTCTGCCATTTCCTGGAGGCCCACCTTGCAACACAAAGGGGGCTTTTCACTTGAGCATTGAGGTCGTTACTGAACCGAATCTTTGCACCATGGGATCCCTCCAAATTGCCACCAGTAACAAATGGCAGAAAAATCAGTTGGCTGTCCATAGAAGCAACAAGCACATATCAGAGGCCTTGTTTTCATAGAATCATAGAAATTTACAGCACAGAAGGAAGCTATTTGGCCCATTATGTCTGCTGGCTGAAAAAGTGCTATCCAGCCTAATCGCACTTTGCAGCTTTTGGTCCGTAGCATTGTAGCTTACATAGAAATATAGGGCCCAAGTTTCGGCCTCAGTTGCTCCTGATGTTTAGGAGCAACTGGTGTAGAACGGAGTATCTTAGAAATCGGAATTCTCGTCATTTAGTTTGCTTCAGTTCTAGTCAGTTAGAACAGTTTCACTTTGGAACAGAATTTTTTTTCAAAAGGGGGCGTGTCCGGCCACTTACGCCTGATTTCAAAGTTTCGTCAGTGAAAACTTACTCCAAACTAACTTCGAATGGAGTAAGTGAAGATTTTTGTACGCTCGAAAAAACCTTGTCTACACTTTAGAAAATCAGGCGTAGGTTACAAATCAGGCGTAGGGAATGGGGGGGGTTTAAAGGGAAGTTGACAAACATTAAACACTTCAGTTTTACAAATAAAGAGCCATCATCAATAATAAATGATAAATACATCAATAAATCAATCAAAAAAAATTAAGAAGAAATAATTTTAAAAAAATCAATAAATAAAACATTATCTACTTACCGACTGCAGCACCGGGAGCCCTCCAACAGCGTGCTGTGATGCCCCCCCCCCCTCCCAATGTGTCTCTGTCAGTGTCTCTATCTCTCTGTCTGTCTGTCTGTCTGTGTCTCTCATTCTCTGTCTGTCAGTGTCTGTGTTTCTGACAGCGAGAGGAGGGGGGTAGAGGGAGAGAGGGGGGGAGCAGAGGGAGGGATGGGGGAGGGGGGGAGAAGGGGGAGGGGGGGAGAAGTGGGAGGGGGAGAGAAGGGGAGGGGGGGGAAAAGGGGGAGGTTGGAAAGAAAGGAGATGGGGGGGCGGAAAGGAGATGGGGGGGAAAGGAGATGGGGGGAAGGAGATGGGGGGGTGGGGGGGAGGCTGAACGGGCCGAGCCCGAGACTTCGGGCAGGGCCCGTCCCCAGCACCAGATTTACAGGTAGGTGGCGTTGGGTTGGTTCGGGGGGAGCGCGGGTCGGGGGGTGTGGTGGGAGGGAGGCCGGTTCGGTTCGGGTCGGGGGGAGGGAGGGAGAGGGAGGTCAGGTCGGGGGGAGGGAGGTCAGGTCGGATCCAGTCCAGGGGCAGGGGAAAGCGGGAGTCGGGTCGGTGTCGGTGTTGGGTCCGGTCCGGAGGCGGAGGGTGGGGGGAAGTGTGAGTCGGGTCGTGTGCAGTCCGGGGGCGGGGGGAGGGGGAAGCGGGAGTCGGGTCAGGGTCGGGTCCGGTCCAGGGGCGGGGGGGGGGGGAGCGGGAGTCAGATCGGTGTCTGGTCCGGTCCGGAGGCGGGGGGTGGGAAGTGGGAGTCGAGTCGGGTCGGGAGGAAGCAGGAGCTGGCCGTGGGAGGAGCCTTATTCACGCAGCCCCAGTGAGGCCATTCGGCCAGGGCTAGGGGCTGCGTGCTTCAGCCCCTCCCACACAGTTTTGGGCGCCTGCAGCTACTGCACATGCGCGCCCACTGTAGCGCGCATGTGCAGAGGTCCCGGCACTGTTTCCGCCCCCTACAGCTCGTGTTGCGCTGCGCCGAGCTGCAAATGACCTGCGGGGAGCTGGAGAATCCGGAAGTTTTTTTTAGGCGCACTTTGTGGCGCGAAAAACGGGCGTCCAGGTCGGGACTGCGCCGTTCTAGGTGCGGCTCGAAACTTGGGCCCATAGAAACATAGAAAATCAGTGCAGGAGCAGGTCATTCGGCCCTTCGAGCCTGCACTGCCATTCAATATGATCATGGCTGACCATGCAACTTCAGTACCCCACTCCCGCCTTCTCTCCATACCCCCTGATCCCCTTAGCCGTAAGGGCCACATCTAACTCCCTCTTGAATATATCCAACAAACTGGACTCAACAACTTTCTGTGGTAGAGAATTCCACAAGTTAACAACTCTCTGAGTGAAGAAGTTTCTCCTCATCTCAGTCCTAAATGGCTTATCCCTTATCCTTAGACTGTGACTCCTGGTTCTGGACTCCCCCAACATCGAGAACATTCTTCCTGCATCTAACTTGTCCAGTCTCGTCTTAATTTTATATGTTTCTATGAGATCACCTCTCATTCTTCTAAGTTCCAGTGAGTATAAGCCTAGCCGATCCAGTACAACACTCCAAGTGCATATCCAAGTACTTTTTAAATGTGATGAGGGTTTCTGCCTCTACCACCCTTTCAGGGAGTGAGTTCCAGACACCTACCACCCTCTGGGTAAAAGAAAGTTCTCCTCAACTCCGCTTTGACCTTTCTACCAATTTCTTTAAATTACTTCAAGGTGCAATTTGTTCATAATTTTCCTTTGAAACAGAAGCATTAGCTTAACTAGACACAGAGCTTTTCCAGGATGGCACCATGTTTGCATAATGACATCACGGCACTCGACATGCAGGCACACAAGGCACCAGCGTTCTATACATTATCCCTAGGGTGGACATCCAATTGCATTATGATTTTACATTAAACCTCCAACCTCACCTGCCCCATTGGAAAACTTTCAGCAGTGACCTTGCTTCACTGAGCACCTTGAAATCGGACCAGGCTTACACTGAGATCTAGAGTTAGGGTGTGAAATAGCAATTCTTCTGTAAGGTACCAATCATCATCATAGGCAGTCCCTCGGAATCGAGGAAGACTTGTTTCCACTCTTAAAATGATTCCTTAGGTGGCTAAACAGTCCAATACGAGAACCACAGTCTCTGTCACAGGTGGGAGATATAGTTGTTGAGGGAAAGGGTGAGTGGGACAGGTTTGCCGCACGCTCTATCCGCTGCCTGCTCTTGATTTCTGCAGGTACTTCCTCCATTTAGGGTGGTCTTTGGCCAGGGACTCCCAGGTGTCTGTGGGGATGTTGCACTTTATCAGGGAGGCTTTGAGGGTGTCCTTGTAACATTTCCTCTGCCCACCTTTGGCTTATTTGCCGTGAAGGAGTTTCGAGAAGAGCGCTTGCTTTGGGAATCTTGTGTCTGGCATGCGAACAATTTGGCCTGCCCAGCAGAGCTGATCAAGTGCGGTCAGTGCTTCAATGCTGGGGATGTTGGCTTGGTCGAGGCCGCTAATGTTGGCGCATCTGTCCTTCCAGGGGATTTGTAGGATCTTGCGGAGACATCGCTGGTGGTATTTCTCCAGCGACTTGAGGTGTCTACTGTACATGGCCCATGTCTCTGAGCCATACAGGAGGGCGGGTATTTCTACAGCCCTGTAGACCATGAGTTTGGTGGCAGTTTTGAGGGCCTGGTCTTCAAACACTCTTTTCCTCAGGCGACCGAAGGCTGCACTGGCGCACTGGAGGCAGTGTTGAATCTCGTCGTCAATGTCTGCTTTTGTTGATAAGAGGCTCCCGAGATATGGGATACGTTGTCCAGTGCCACGCTGTGGATCTTGATGACTGGGGGGCAGTGCTGGGCAATGAGGACAGGCTAGTGGAGGACCATGGTATCAAAGCTGGTGTGTAAAAGCACCTTAGTCACTTTGGCTGCCCTACTTATTTCATACAAATCTTACACAATAGCGTGGTATAAACCCATGTTTCAGTGCTATTATACTGTAAAACTTGCAGACACACTGCAAACAATAAGTTTGTAAAACTCAACATTTTCTCTCAGTCCTGTCTCACCTAATTTCCCACATTGAAAAGCTTGCTTCAGCATTTCACCATGTCAGCAAAACTCACGATCCACAATGGACAAGACAAGAATCCAAAAGACACAACCAGCCTCGCAGCAATATAAAATAAAAGCAAGCAACAATACGTTGTAGTGATAACAGAGCACAAGCCCAATTCCCTTTTGTTCTTTCCCTGGCCCCTTTTCCCTGGCTCTGCATTGCTTAAAAGTTGTTCATCTCTAACATCTTCCAGTTGTGATGAAAAATCATTGATCTGAAAGGCGGGGCCAAAATTCAGGGTCTCAGAAAGACCCGTTATTGCCCATTTGCGGCGGCCATGCGGCAGAATCCCATGGCCGCCGCTTTGTGGTCAACTGGCCGCTCTGACCCAAATTCAGGTCGGGGATTTTTCAGCCTGTCCCCACTTCCGCCCCACTACTGATGACTGTCGCAAGCGCGTCATCAAAGCACGGACCGCCGCTATCCCACACCTGCAGAATATTGCGCCCCAAATTCACTGCAAAAAATCATTGTCCCGCTGCGGGGTGCCCCCAACAGCTTTCTCTCTCGGTGCAAACTCTCCTCACAGTGTGTGGCCCGGCAGCGCAGCGGCCCTTCAAGGGGAGGGCCCACTGCCGCAGCCGCCGTGTCTTTATTTTTGCCGGCCGACTTCCTGATCGGGCGGCAAAATAATGCCCATGTGTTCAGCCGGGCTGCCATCAGGCAGCCTGGCACCCTAACCCTCTTGGGTGCCAGGCCGCTGGCCCGGACAAAACCCTCCCTGGTGGCCCAGTGGCTGAAGATAAAAAAATACCGGATTCTCTCCCCTTTAACGGAGGGGAGCGAGCGTGGTGATGCACATGTGCTGTGACGTCACCACCGCTCCGCCGCTGAGTGACCGCGATGGGCACTCGACACCGCCCCAGCTTCTGCCTCTCAGCCTGCCTTACCACCTCATTTCCACCCCCCACTATGACCAACTTCTGGTCCAACGTTAAAAAATGGCAAAGTCCCGAAAATCGACGGAAAGGCGAAATGATCCCAGCGGAAAAAACGTCAAGAAAAAGGCTTTCTGGCGGCCCTGAATTTTGGCCCCATTAACTCTGTTTCTCACTTCGCAGATGCTGCCTGACCTGCTGCACGTTTCCAGCATTTTCTGTTTTTATTTCAATAATACTTCTTTGATTTGTAAGTTAGTCCAGGCGTCATTGTTACTGTGTATAACCAAGATGATACACTTTTGCATGTTAATTATATTGTTACTGCCCATCTTAAAATTCTGGATACTGTGCTACGATGTTGATGCTTTGGTCTAAATATATCAATGTGATCATTGCTCATTCTTCTAAACTCCAGAGTATAGGCCCAATCTACACAATCTCTCCTTATAGAATAACTCTCTCATCCCAGTGATCAATCGAGTGAACCTTTGTTGCATACATTACCTCATCTTCAATTGCATAACCAAAAGTTAAACAATATACACCTGTAATAGTATTCTTTGGCTTTGCATCACATGCTAAATACATGAATTGATCTAGAAGTGTTCTATTATGGAAAGACATTTCCCCTGGAAAGAGGGGTAGGATGGTTGTAGAGTATAACTGGCATCGTCACTTAGACCATCGCCTGTCCCAGATGATTATGGTGCTTTTGGAAGAAATGGAAGAAATGAAAGCATTTAAAGCATTGAAAAAAATCTAAATGGTTATTTTCTAACCCAAACCAGCTGGGGCCAGGACTTTCTGAGTCCGGTGCATAAGTCCCGCCCCCGCTGCAGAATTGGCCTTACTGTCCCCCCAAGGAAGCGGAGGGCAATCGTGCGTGTTGTGTTCAGAATAACTCCACAAGACTGTATTGTAAGCTCAAACTGTTGTGACCTTGGTCTCTTTATTCAGATTCCAGAGTGAGGAGGCAGCATGGTGGATCACCTTTTATACCTGTTTGCCCAGGGTGCACAGGTGACCCTTAGGTCTCCCACAGGCGTGCTCCCTGGTGGCAAGTCTTACATATTGGTGAGGTTTACATACATATATAACAGCGCGCTCCACTTCCTTTGGGGGCAGTTACCGGGTGGCTACTGTGGCGAGATGTCTAGCACTACGTAGATGCTCCGCCGAGCAATGATGCACTTCAAGCCCCTTCCCTTAAAGGTGGGGTCTGCTGTGCACTCTGCAAGGCCTCTGATGGCCTCCACTAGGCCACCAGTGCAGTGTTGGACCAGGCCTGCAGCCCGACACTCACAACCAGTGCCGGGCTGCGTGATGGCGGCCTGGACAACGCTAGTGCCGCCATCATGGAGCCGACCTGACAGTCGGCAGACCAAAATAGATGGTGGCTTGGGGCGCTGGCAACCTTCCCTTTAACTAGCGCCCTGAGAGCGGATGTCGGCCAGCTTTGTAATGACATCAGCTCGTGGCTCACGGGGCAATTTCCCCCGCAAGACGATAAGGTGTTGCCAGGAGGTGGTGAGGGGTCGCCGCGCATGGCGATGACATCATCGGCAGTTGTGCGGCGGCCTGGTGCGCTAACTGCGTGGTGTGCCGTTGCCACAGCAACATCTCCACAAACTTTTAAAAAAAATCATTCATGGGATGTGGGTGGTGCTGGCAAGGCCTTGAGCGAGTTTCACTAGAATCACATTTTGCCCTTGAGAAGATGGTGGTGAGCCACCTTCTTGAACCGCTGTGAAGGTACTCCCACAGTGCTGTTAGGGAGGGAATTCCAAGATTTTGACCCAGCGACGATGAAGGAACGGTGATACATTTCCAAGTCATCAAACTCCTGGGCAATTTCTCGGGAGGCGATAGTGTCCCCTTCCCCTGGGAGAAAAGTCTCCTCCTTAAAAAGAGGCAATTTCCCTCCCCCCCCTTAACTTTTGCAACATATGCACAGATTGTCAAGGAAAAAGTGCAAATTTGCTTAAAAAGCACATTTCTCACTTCATTTGCTTCAATTCTTTAGAGCTGATTGATACCCAGCCATGTGGTAACTGCCAGTGTTTAATAAAATGTGATTCTAGTGAAACTCACTCTATCATTTCCACATTTATTAAGCTGACTGTTAGATAATGTAATTTCTCAGTTACTGACATGTTGTTTCATGTTTTAATGATCAAGCTGCTCATATCAACCCTGGTGTCCCATGCCCAGAATACAGGTTCCACAACAACAACTTTTATTTATATAGCACCTTTAATGTAAAACGCCCCAAGGCGCTTCACAGCAGTGTTATAAGACATAACAGATAAAATTGACACCGAGCCACATAAGAAGAAATTATGGCAGATGACCAAAAGTTTGGTCAAAAAGGTAGGTTTTGTGGAGCGTCTCAAAGGAGGAAAGAGAGGTAGAGAGGTAGAGAGGCAGAGAGGTTTAGGGAGGGAGTTCCAAAGCTTAGGGCCCAGGCAGCTGAAGGCACGGCTACTGATGGTTGAGCAGTTCCACAGTAGTCATCTCTTAATAGGAACATGCTTGTGGTTAGCAAAATATTCACATCATCCAATTGATCCTCATTAGTAAATACTCCAAGTTTTGGGAAGAGTAATGAGTCCTGAACAAATATGCCTATCAAAAATATCCTTAGTAGAATATCTGGAGATGAACTGGCATAAAAACATACAAATAAGTACTTTGAGAAAAGGCCCATGGCAGAAAATCCCCCCAGTGTCTTGCACTGTGAGAGAAACATAGAAATTAGATGCAGGAGTAGGCCATTCAGCCCTTCAAGCCTGCACCACCATTCAATAAGATCATGGCTGATCATTCACCTCAGTACCCCTTTCCTGCTTTCTCTCCATACCCCTTGATCCCTTTGGCCGTAAGGGCCATATCTAACTCCCTCTTGAATATATCTAACGAACTGGCCTCAACAACTTTCTGCAGTAGAGAATTCCACAGGTTAACCACTGTCTGAGTGAAGAAATTTCTCCTCATCGCGGTCCTAAATGGCTTACCCCTTATCCTTAGACTGTGACCCCTGGTTCTGGAACTCCCCAGCAACGGGAATATTCTTCCTGCCTCTAACCTGTCCAATCCCGTCAGAATTTTATATGTTTCTATGATGAATTTGGTTTCTACCTTACTTCTATCTTCGGTGTTGTGTGAAGATTGTTTTAGGATATTACAGAAACCTGAAATACATCACTCACTTTTTCTGTTGATGCTCTCATGCAGCAGTCACTCACTGATCCATTTACAGGAATCTCAAGATATGAATGGTCACTTTAAAACCAATGTGCCCATGAGAATGGTCAAAGAAAACCTCCTGAAATATTATCAATATCCAAGAAATTGTAACACGTTGCGCATGTATTGATTGTTAAAAGTGTGTTTAATTTTAAAGATAGTTTATTGCAGTGTTAATTGTATTTATTAGATATTAACTATTTTACACGATTATCCAGATATAGAATATGCCTGTATATTTAAACTACCAGCTGCAGTGTCACTTAAAGAGGCTGTTTCACCCGACTTCAGATTAGCACCAGACTGATGAAAGGTCATCGACCTGAAACCTTAATTTTGTATCTCCGCAGATGCTGCCTGACCTGCTAAGTGTTTCCAGCATTTGTCTGTTTTTAATGCAGCACAGTACAGCTATAACTGGGTGTGAAGCAAACTTTAAAAAGGTCTTTGTAAACTTTTTGTTTTAAAGCATTAGTTGTTCCAGTGTCCTCTCCATCAACACCATAAATCTCACTAACCTTTGGGTACCAGTGAGGGAAGCTTTGTGAATATGTGTAAGCATGCACATGCAGAACTTTGCTTGTTAGCACAGAGAGTGATGTGAAGCCAGCATTATGACTTAGTGCCGTCAGCTTTGCATTGTTGTAAGCAAGTATCAGACTCAAACCAGTACTGGGGCAAAACAGCACCTGAATGACTGTATGAAACTTTACACATTTCACTAACTTGGAAAATCCAACTGTATTGTATTATATTTAATCAGAGAGTTCAAATTAAATTCTGCAAGGTTTATAAATACTCCAGATGTTACTCTGGCATTAGTTTGCTTGTTGTTTTCGTATGGAAACACAACACAGTAATAGATGTTGGGCAGCAATTTGTGGTCGGTTGCGCTGTATTTTTCAGCACAATTCGTCTGAAATCAGCCAAAGCAGCGCAAAGATGGAGGAATTTCAAGCGCCAGTTATGTCTAACACAAATTGAGTTTCTGCAATCTTTTGTGCTGGTTTGAAATATATCGCACTGGAAGCTAGCCTCGCCCACAAAACTGGCTGCGCCCCCAGATTGAATTAGTCACCATAATGAGCTTCCACTAATTGCGCCTGTTTGCTGGCCTTCAAAGAGGATCAAAATTAAGCTTTATTTAGGTGCAAGGACACAAATAGATACCTTTTAAAAGTTTTAAAATATTTTTTTAATTTATGAAGAAACTGACTACAGTACACCAATGAAATGTTTCTGTATAGTTTTTTTTAAATGTCATTTGCTGTTACTTAAGATCGAGTTACTTACAGGTGGTGGACTAAACAATCTGATTAAAAAGTCTTATTTTTTTGTGGTAAACCCATTTGCAACTGTATTAATAAAACTGCATCAGGTTATGGCTCTTAAATATATCAAGGAATATTTTGTTGCAATTTAAAAAAAATTATGCTCTTAAACACTACCCAAATGCGCTGGTTCATGGAAGATTTTACCTTCGGAAATATGCAAATGAGCTTAAGCATCAACCTGAGTTTAAAAAAGCACTTCTGAAAACTAGCCCAATTTTGAATGGAATTTGCGCCCGGATTGCTGATTGCGCCCAAAATGGAACCTCTTGGCTGTTGAGTTTTCTTTGTAAGGCTGTCCAATTGTGACTGCCATAAAATGCTTCCATATATTTAAGGGACTGTTATATTGATTTTATTGTGGCAATATCATTAAAAATGTTACAGAAATTCATGCGCATGAAAGTGCGCTTTAATTTTTTATGGGCTTTGATACAACTGAAAAGAAGCTAGAACACAGGGCTTTGTCGTTTTAAAGATAAGATCAATATACCATGTGTGTGGAGCTGGAAACATCCAACAATCAAACCAGACAGGAGGCAATGATCGACCTGTCTGAGATCTGCACTTTATATACGATTAATATGTGGCTGTCACAAATACAGTGCAATTTCCATTTAAATGGAAAATGAAGTGCCCTGATTTGAAATGTTGCATAGATCTTTTTTAAAGCTTTTACCATTGAATAGATTTTCTGCAGCTTGTGTAAGAATTCTTCACTCAACTGCAATATTCACCAGTATAAATGTTAAATCTATCCATATTTTATTAGAATATGCAGAGAGTTCCAGTAAATCCGACACATTTGTGGTATAAATGTCAGATAAACGGTGGTGGGGTCCTGTTTGCTCATCAGTGAGTTAAAAATGGAACACGGCATTCAGAGGTGTCAGTACACACTGTGGGCAGCTAATATTTAATGTGTGTGTAACATTTTCATTTTATTGATTTTGACCTGTGTTATAATGAGATTTCATTGTTTTACATTCTTGCTTTGTTGGGTTTTTTGTTTAACTGTAGCCCTGAAAGGGTTATTCCAGCACACAGCAAAGTTCAAACAGAATGTCCTTAGTGTGCATATCTATTGCTGAGTAAACACTAATATAAAGTGCAGCAGAAGAGTAAACATGCCACATATGCCATGTAAAATCTTCCACTTCCTTAGTGATATGCACAAATGCAGTTAGAAGGACAGATGATATGGTAATCGTTTCTTGGCCATTAGATGGGTTGTCTCATTGTAGCGGAGAGGCTGACCTCAGTGTTAAGAAAACAAATACAGAATCCCCTTACTGCACATTGAGAGTAGACAGTGCATAATAAGATTTATAAATAAGCGAGATTTATAAATAAGTGTCTCCCTGACAACGGAGGCAGTGCAAGCCTGGAGCAGCTGGAGGGAGATTTATAAATAAGTGTCTCCCTGACAACGGAGGCAGCGCGAGCCTGGGACTATTACAGGTCCTGTCAAAGGGGACAACATGAGAAATAAAAAGTATTGACATTATGGTATCACAATGATGGAGGGCGGTAATTGGTCCTTCAATATTAATTGAATCAATGGACAGGGAATGAATTCTTAAGACAGCGAATAACAGATTTAATTTGCTTCAATTGTTGATTTTCTAATTTTAACTTAATTTATGATTATTGTATATATTTAATTTTATTTAGTATAATCAACCTTGATTTACTGATTCTACTATCGTAGAATCCTTATTGTATTTACCATGTAAATTGAATTTCCCTTTTTTTCTTGCTTGTATCTATTCGCGTGCGCATTTTGGCTGTCGCTTCAGACCCGAGCCATTGACTTCTTTTTACACTTCCTGCTCCCGTTTCTTTTTCTCTCTTTCCCTCCCTGATCAATATCTAATGTTGACATGCCACCACTCATCTATCCTCTCTCATATACTTGTCCTTCATAATCCTTATGCATAGCATTCATTACTCTTCAACCTTCCTACTCTCCTGCTGCCGTCCCAGGCTTGACTTCCTTTTTTAGACAAGCCTGCAGCTTCCCTCTGTGCTCTCTTGGCATTCTCCGAAGGGCACACCATGGCACTCGTCGCTGTCTCCTCACAAGTAGCAACCCCAACTGTCTCATTCTAATCTCTCACTGATCTTAACGCCCAGCTTGCCCTGGGAAGGCTAACCTTACAAATCTCCTCCCCGTGCAACTCATTCCTCCAACCAATGACCATGTGTATTCTGGTCTGTGATCAGCCATCACGGATGTTCTCAAAATGTCCATTCACTTTTAAACAAGGTCCTTGCCATCCATGACCTTATCATGGATGAATGCATTGATATCACGGCACTAGCGGAAACTTGGCTGAAGGATAAAGACATATTATCTTTAATCGAAGCCTCCCCTCCCGGCTATACCTTCTACCACTTGCCCCGGCAGAATGCCGTGGTGGGGGTATAGCTCTCATCACTAATTCATAATTTGGTCTGTTCCCTTACTCCTCTGGCACGGTTCTCATCTTTTGAACATCTCGCCTTATTCCACTCCTCTAACCTCTCATTCAAAATTCTCATTCTCGACCACCCACCCAAACATGATAAAAACTTTATCACAGATATATCCTCACTGCTTTCTTCCCTCAGCCTTTGCACTGAGCAACTTCTCATCTTCAGTGATTTCAACCTCCATCTCAACTTATCTTGTTCTCTCTCCTCTGAATTCACTACCCTCCTGTCCTCCCTTAACCTCTCCCTCCATGTAAATTCCTCAACTCTTATTCACGTCCACTCCCGTATCAATTAAAGATAAAGCCATCTCTGACCATTTCCTTGCATCACTCTCAATCCACATTCCCCTTTCCCAATCCAAACCTACTTCTTTCTGCATCCGCCCCAGGAAAAAACTCTCTCAAAATTCTATTACAGCTGCATTTGTCAACTCAAAACTGTCCAACCTTTGGCCCTCTTTTAACAATGCCATTTCTTCAGCCACCAATCTGCTCAATCACACCTTCACTACCACCTTTGATGCCCTTTTAAAATGATTACTCTCTCCCACCCTTACCATCCCCCCTGGTACAGTTTTCATCTTCGCTCCCTCAAGTCAAAAGGGCGTAGACTTGAACGGGTGTGGCGGACAACTGGTTAAGCCATTCACCGTCACATGGCTCGAACACTTAAAATACTATCGGTTCTTACTCTTGTCTACAAAAACTGCTCACTATTCCAGGATCATTCTGGATTGCAAAAATAATCCTAGGTTACTATTCTCTACTGCTAACCGTCTCCTTAAACTCCTCTCCCCTGTCTACACCACACTCACCTCCTACAACAAGTGTGAGGAGCTCATGGACTTCTTTGTATCAAACATTGAGACCATCTGATCAGCTGACTCTGCGAGTTCCCTTCCTTCACCTGGCCCACTGGGCCAAACTTCATCTGATGCTCCCACCTGCCCTAGCCCTAAACTCATATCTTTTTCTAGTTTTTCTTTGATGTCCCCTCTTAATCTCTCCAAATTCATCAATGAGATCTACTTCCTGCTCTCTTGACCCTATTCCCACTAAACTGCTGACCATCTAACTTCCTTTTCTGGCTCCCATGTTAGCCGACATTGTTAACGGTTCTCTGTCCTCAGGTACTGATTCCCTCTCCTTCAAATCTGCTGTCATCACCCCTCTCCTCAAAAAAACAACCCTTGACTTCACTTTGCTTGCTAGCTATCGTCCCATCTCCAACCTCCCTTTCCTGCCCAAAGTACTTGCCTCCCAAATCCATGAATTCAATGTTTGAATCCCTTCAATCTGGCTTTCATCCCTGCCACAGTACCAAAACTGCTCTCATCAAAGTCACAAATGACATCTTTTGTGACTGTGACAAAGGTAAACTATCCCTCCTCATCCTTCTGGACCTGTCTGCAGCCTTTGACACAGTTGACCACTCCATCCTCCTCCAACGCCTCATCACCATCATCCAGCTGGGTGGGACTACACTCGCCTGGTTCCATTCTTAACTATCTAATCATAGCCAGAAAATCTCCAGCAATGGCTTCTCTTCCCATCCCGCATCGTTACCTCTGGTGTCCCCCAAGGATCTGTCCTTGGTCTTATCTCATCTATATGCTGCTGCTTGACGATATCATCCAAAAACACGAGTCAGTTTCCACATGTACGCAGACGACACCCAGCTCTACCTCTCCACCATTTCTGTTGACCCCTGCTTGGTATCTAAATTGTCAGATTGCTTGTCCAACATCCAGTACTGGATAAGCAGAAATTTTCTCCAATTAAATATTGGAAAGACCGAAGCCATTATCTTTGGTCTCCGCCACAAACTGCGTTCCCTAACCACTGACTCCATTCCTCTCTCTAGCATCAATCTGAGGGTGAACAAGATTGTTCGCAACCTAGGTGTCATATTTGACCCTGAAATGAGTTTCCAGCCACATATCCGCGGCATAACTAAAACCACCATTTCCCACCTATGTAACATTGCCCGCCTCTGCCCCTGCCTCAGCTCATCTGCTGCTGAAACCCTCATTCCTTTGTTACCTCTAGTCCTGACTACTCCAACTCACTCCTGGCCGGCCTTCCACATTCCACACTACGTAAGCTTGAAGTCATCCAAAACTCAGCAGCCCGTGTACTAACCCGCACCGTGAAGATCACCCATCACCCCTGTGCTTTCTGACTTACATTGGCTCCCAGTTAAACAATGCCTCGATTTCAAAATTCTCATCCTTGTTTACAAATCACTCCATGGACTTGCCCCTCCCTATCTCTGTAATCTTTTTCAGCCTCACAATCCCACAAGATGTCTGCGCTCCTCAAATTCTGGCCTCTTGAACATCCCTCATTATAATTGCTCAACCATCGGTGGATGTGCCTTCAGCTGCCTGGGCCCTAAGCTCTGGAACTCCCTAAACTTCTACGCCTCTCTACCTCTCTTTCCTCCTTTAAGACGATTGTTAAAACCTACCTCTTTAAACAAGCTTTCGATCATCTGCCTTAATTTCTTCTGTGGCTCGGTGTCAAATTGATCTGGTTTGTCTGTAACTCTATTGTGAAGCGCCTTGGGACGTTTTACTATGTTAAAGGCGCTATATAAATAAAAGTTATTAATAATAGATGTAAGACCAAGAAGGAAACTTAAAACATTGGAAACCAAACCACATAGGTTTAATTAAAGATAGGAAGCCATTGTATAGTACATGAGAGAGCCGATGACTCATTCCAGCTGAGCTAGAATTAATAAGGCTAGTTTATCTTGATATTGCACGTACCTTTTTTAGACAGAGTGGCTTAATCGGTGGTAGAAAGAAGGCAAGACACCACAGAGCTGTATTTGTGACCTCCGAGCACTGGCAATGTAACAAGACAACTCCAGATAAAATAATAGTTTGGTTATTAGGGAGTGATTTTACAAGTGTAAGCCTCACCCATCGGGAGCTTATTTTGGAAAATGTTATGTGATTGCCCATGATGTTCTGACCTTATCGTAGTGCGACTTATAGAGTTACCACAAAATAGTCAAATTCAAGTATGAACACTAATAGCCTATTTAAAATAAAAAATACCTGCCTAAAATTAGCACACAGAGGAATGTGGTATGAGAATACGAAACATTTGTACCTGAATTTTGCTAGTCAGGTAATTATGATCACCTTGGAGTTCTGGCCAAATGAATTGTCTTTATTGTACATGGAAAACATACTTTCATGTTCCACTGTTTCGATTGTTGTAAGGCCAAGGTTTCTATTTGAGAAACAAAAATTAAAATTAAAATATGAAAGGAGGTGAAGAAAAAGACTTGCTTTTATGCAGGGGTATTACACGCAAGGGCCTAAAAACGGGGACAGTAGCCGGTAGGCCACTCAAAAATCAAGGCTACTATCTTCATGAGCGGGCGGATTTTAAAAAAGCTGTAATATCATACAACATAAAATTGTGTTGCCGATTCACTTTGTCACACAGTAATTGTGAATCCAGTCAAATTAATTAATTCAGTCTGGAGGACCAGAGCACATAAATTTAAGTCTGTGAAATAGACATTTTGAAGAACTTCTTTACACAAGGAATCAGAATTATTGGGCATAATCTACCAAGCAGGGTAGCAAAGGCAAAATATAAGGGGCTTTCAAAATACAGGTGGCTGCCACCTTGTGTTCTAGCTCACCTTGGAATGAGCTTTGATGGACCAAGGGATCCTAGAACATAAAAGCATAAGATGTTGGAGGAGGAGTAGGCCATACGGACCCCCGAGCCTGCTTCACCATTCAGTAAGATCATGGCTGATCATCGACCTCAACTCCACCTTCCCACACTATTCCCACATCCCTTGATTCCCCTAGAGTACAAAAATCTATTAATCTCAACCTTGAATATACTTAACGACTCAGCACCCTTTCGGGTCGAGAATTCCAAAGATTCACAAATCTCTGAGTGAAGAAATTCCTTCTCATCTCAGTTTTAAATAGCCGGCCCCTTATCCTGAGATAAGACCGGCTCCTTGATTATATACTCTCCAGCCAGGGGAAACAACCTCTCAGCATCTACCCTGTCAATCCCCCTCAGAATCTTGTATGTTTCAATGAGATCTGAGATCACCTCTCACTCTTCTAAACTCCAGAGAGTTCCAATCTACTCAATCTCTCCTCTCATCCTAGGGATCAATCTAGTGAAACTTTATTGCACTGCCTCTAAGGCAGGTATGTCCTTCCTCAGATTAGGAGACCAAAACTGTGCACAGTACTCCAGGTGTGGTCTCACAAAGACCTGTACAATTGTAGTAAGACTTCCTGTTTGATCATCTTTGCGAGTCAAAGGCAAGTTTTTTTCCTATATTGGCCTATGGTTTTGCAGTTTCTTTGCCTCTCCCAGTGGATGGTGTTGGGGGGCAATGGAGAGGAATGGATGGGCTGGGTGATGGTGTGTGAAAGTTACAGCATGACAATATAGGATTGGTTCGATAATCCAGCTGGTCTTTTCCTGCCCTTCATATCATCCGAGACTGAACACAAGGAAAAAAATAAGATGAGAAAAGGCCCCAGCCCAGCATTCAACTGCATTTTCAATATTCCTAATGTTGTTGATTTGTTGCCTTACCTGTGGAATCATTGCAAATGTTTATCACCCTTTGAGTATATTTTGTGTTATCTGTGCTCCTGCTCCAACTCATGTTGAAGTAGCATTCTGGAGTCACCTTATCCATATTGCTTAACACTTATACCTTGATAAGATCCCATCATAACCTTCTCCCTGAATGTAAAGCTTATCCTTCTCCGTCCTTTCCTACCAGTCAACTGTCTTGACACTGTGGATCATTCTTGTTGCTCTTCTCTGCTATTGGACAGAAATCCTGTGAGGACTATTGCCCTCTGCAAATTCTTAAAGAGGAAATTTACTCAGTGCTAAAGTAACAGTGAAACTCTGAACCACATTACAATATTTACATTTCCACAACAATAAGCATTACCCAACAGTACTGTCTTTCCCAGAATGATGATAAGGATTCAAATTTTACAAAATACACAAGCCATGCACTCATTACCCCACTTTCCGTAATCCAGTTTTTTTTTGATAGCACTATTACTGGAACTCCTACAGCTCCCGGTTTTCTGTAGGTGGGTGCTTAGTTTTGTAAATATAACCAAATAAGTGGGATTACAAATGGCAGGAAGTATCAAAATAGTTCCTCTTTGAACCTTTTTAATTCTAGTCTCGTAAAAAGGTTGTTTTGCAGAAAAGTAATGCTTCAATAAATCCTTCAGTAAATAGAAATGAATCTATTGAATTCTGATTTTGTTTTAGTCCTCATTTGTTTTGTTATTATTAAAAATACAGAAGAGAGCTGATGTTTTGAATTAATATTTCTAGCAGGGAGCCTCACCTGCCGAGAATGCATATCGGGAATTCGCAGAAACAATCCACAATTCCCTGTCCATTAATGTAAATGGAAGAAAAATCTAAGGGCAGTGTCTGTGATTTCACAATAAGTGCACCTGGTGGGCGGGATTTCCTGACAGAAGGGCAATTTCAGAAAATCAACGCATGGTTTTTTTACATTCATTTTTATCTAATAGTACTAACCAAATATATATAAAAGGAAGTTTCATAACTAACTCTAACATGCTGTGTAATGTATGAGTGTAATGTATGCACCTGTGAATATGCTCACAGGTTTGTAGAGTTGTTGCATTGTGAGTGGCTTAGCCAGTCACATGATGTTCACAAGACTCAATAAAACCCCAGTCAGTTGGGTCTAGGTCATCCACAATGAGGTATGCAGTTGTGAGCCCAGTGGATGAACTGGTAATATGTAGTGTGGTTGTTAAATCTTTGTTATTAAACCAACTAGTTCTTAATAGCAATGTGTTGCTATGAATTCTTGAACAAAGAACTCATGAAGCAAATACATTACAATGGGGAACTGAAAAATGAACAGCCTGGAGAAAACAAAATATAAAAAGTTGCAGAGAGAAAATAATATTATTAGGAACATTAATTGAATACAAATACTGAATAGAAATGAGCCATAATGCTGATTGGCAATTCATTAGAACCAGTCATACTCTCCAAGATACTCTATTACAGTATATTGCAATAGTGCGTATGTGTGCATTGTGTTTTGTCCAACACATTCCAGTCCAAATGTTACAGTGCCCCCAGACATCATAGCTTGTTACAGATAATAATATTTTTAAATACAGAAGTAGTTTTTATTCATTATCATCATAGACGGTTCCGCGAATGTTATTAACCTGATCTGAAGCCCGATAATGACAAACATTTTCCAATTTCTAGAGTTCTCTCACTAAACAGTGATGAACAATTAAACTTTGTGATCTTTGAGGAATACACCTTCACCTAGAAGCAGAGTAATACATTATGCATTATATGGGATAATACATCTGTCATAAAACAGTGCGTCATCTGATTTACTGTCAGCTACACCAAGGGAATTCTGCTGGTTATATAAGTTTTGTCTCTGATACGTATGAGTCACATTCCCACTGTCACAGTTCAAAGTCTCACAAAGCAATCTTAAACAGGAGCCTAAAATTGACAAGTGCTACAAATGCCTGCTGAGTGACCTCAGAAATGTACAAGCAGCTACAATTGGTTAGATTTGTCTGTTCACAGCAGCACCCAATGAGCAGCGGCCTTAAAATGTACAGCCCTGGTACACTGCTGAACATCACAGCTGTGTTTCAGAACCCCAGACTACACATGAACAATACCACGGGAGATTAGGCACATAGGAAAATGGTCAGCAATAAATCAAAGGCACTTACAAGCGTATGTACCAATTAATGTGCACGTTGCAGTACAATAATTACTTACCATGCTATGAAAAGACTAGCTATATTTCTAAATTCTCAGTTAGGAAGATAAAATGAAATTGTCTATATGTGGAAATCACAGTTCCAGTTACTAAGTTTAATAAAAATCTGTACCAAGAGCAGCTTACGACAGAGGTAAGAAGAAATAAAAACAGAAAATGCTGGAAATACTCAGCAGGTCAGGCAGCATCTGTGGAGAGAAACAGAGTTAATGTTTTAGGTCGATGACCTTTCATCAGAAAAGTTAGAGATGTAACAGGTTTTAAGCAAGTACAGAGGCAAGGAAAGGAACAGGGAGGGGAGGAAAGAATAAAAGGGAAGGTCTGTGATAGGGTGGAATGCAGGAGAGATTAAATGACAATGGGGATGATGGTGCTCGGCAAAAGTGGATGGTAATGGGACAGTAAAGAAACAAAAGTTGGGTCTGGAGGAGCTGTAAATGGCAGCAGCAGAATCATTACCAGCACCTGCTGTCCAAAGAAATGGGAGCAGTGGTTATGATCTGAAATTGTTGAACTCAATGTTGAGTCCAGAAGGCTGTAATGTGCCTAATCAAAAGACGAGATGCTGTCCCTCAAGCTTCTATTGAGCTTTATTGGAACAGTGTAGGAGGCCGAGGACAGAGACATCAGATTGGGAGTGGGACAGAGAATTAAAATGACAATCGACCGGAAAATTGGGGTCACACTTGTGGTCTGAACGAGATGTTGTGCAAAGTGGTCACTTAATCTATGCTTGGTCTCTGCAATGTAGAGGAGACCGCATCGTGAGCAGCAAATACAGTATACTAAATTGAAAGAAGTACAAGTAAATCGCTGTTTCACTTGGTAAGAGTGTTTAGGGCCCTGGATAGTGGGAAGGAAGGAGGTAAAAGGGCAGGTGTTGCATCTCCTCTGCTTGCACGGGAAGCTGCTGTGGGAAGGGGAGGGGGGAGTTATGGGTGATTAAAGAGGGAACAGTCCCTTTGGAATGTTGAAATGGGAGGGGAAGATGGTTTAGTGGTGGCATCATGCTGGAGGTGGCGGAAATGGCGGAGGATGATCCGGTGAATGTGGAGGCTGGTGGGGTGGAAAGTGAGGACAAGGGGAACCCTATTGTGGTTCTGCGAGGGAGGGGAAGGGGTGAGAGTAGAAGTGCGGGACACGGTGGAGGAGAATCCTTGGTTGAGAAAAAAGGAAGACTTAGCGGAAGCACTGGTATGGAAGGTGGCATTGTCAGAACAGATGCGACAGAGATGTAGATACTGGGAGAATGGACTAGAGTCCTTACAGGAAGTGGGGTGGGAGGAAGTGTATTCAAGCTAGCTATACGAGTCAGTGGGCTTATCGTGGATACTAGACAACAGCCTTTCCCCAGAATTGGAGATAGAGAAGTCGAAGAAGGGAAGGGAAGAGTTGGAGATGGACCATGTGAAGGCAAGGGAGGAGTAGAAATTGGAAGCAAAGTTAATGAAATTTTCCAATTCGGGAAGAGAGCAGGAAGTGGCACTGATACAATGTACCAGAAGAAAGGGTGAGAGAGGGGACCTAAGTAGGACTGGAACAAAAAATGTTCCACGAAAGGACAGGCATAACCAGCACCCATATGGGTTCCAATAGTGACTCCTTTTATTTGGAGGAAGTGAATGGAGTCAAATGAAACGTTGTTTAATGTAAGAACAAGTTCAGCCAGGCGGAGGAGGGTGGTGGTGAATGAGGTCTGGCTGGGCCTCCATTCAAGAAGCAGTGGAGAACCCTCAGGCTGTCCTGGTGGGGGATAGAGGGATTGAACGTTCATGGTGAACCGGGGATGGTTAAGGTCAGGAAACTGGAAACAAAGTGGTGGAGAATCGTGGATATAGGTGAGAAGAGACAGGACAAGGGGAGAAAAAATAGAATTGAGATAAGTATAAATAAGTTTCCTGGGGCAAGAACAGGTTGAAACGATGAGTCTACCAGTGCAGTCTTGTTTGTGGATCTTGGGAAGGAGGTAGAAGTGGGCTAAGCGAGGTTTGGGGACTATGATATTGGAGGCCATGGAGGGAAGATCATCAAAGGAGATGAGGTCAGTGGAAGTCTGCAAAACAATGGCTTGATGCTCAGTGGTGGGGAGGTAGGATGATGTGTCAGTCTCCATAAGGTAGAGGTCTGTTCACCAAATAATAACAGTGCCACCTCTGAGAGAACAGAGTTCTGCAAATTCAGAGAGAGGTAGGCTAGAGTGAGGTAAGAAGATATTGCTTGTCACAGCTACAACAGTTTAATTTAAATTAACTGTGATACTATGAAAGGTAAATATGATATAATGAACAACTCTATTGAGTTAGTGTAATGTGAGTAATTTCTGATGGATTATTATCTATTGTATCAGGTCTTTCACAGTGTGGCTCACAGCTATCCTGGGGCCTGGATGACAGGTTCCGATGCTTCCTGTGGTTACATGTATGAAAGGCAGTAGTTCTGTCACACTTCAGTCCAGCAAATCACAACTGAACAATCTTAGAAAATATACAAAAAGAGAAAAAAATCATGTAATTTCTATTTTTTTCTGACTTTGAGATAACCTCACCTCTCCCTAAGAAGAGCTCAAAGCTGCCAATCTTGAGGAATTTCCAACAGCAAGATTGTGCTAATTGAGAGCATATCCGCACAGGCTGATTAACATTAAGCATCACAACCCCTGTCTGGGCACAGTCTACCCATGAACAATACCACAGCAGATCGACTAGTTCATTGTCTAAAATGCTTCCAACTCATTTCTCCTTCAATGGTCTGTCTTCCCCTCTTTGCAGCCTGGGATTTGAGTTCTGCTCTGGACTCGGGCTGAAATTAATCACCTCACCGCTCACTGCCGCCGACATTCCTCCTGAAAATCTGCCCAGTGCCACTTTCGGGGTGGCCTGGAGCGGGCGGGAGGGGAGAGCCACCGGGAACCGCCCGCTGACGTCAGCGGGCGGCCGACTGGCGCAACTGACCTCCCGCCTGCCGAGCTCCCAGATTCCTGTGGGCGGGAGATGTCGGGAATCGGCGGCAGAACGGGGGTGGACCGCTGCAAGGAGGCTGGTCTGTCCCTGACGGGAAGTTTGAAGAATCCGAAAAAAAGGTAAGTGAACATTTAAATAAAACATTTCAACAGCAACTTACCTGGATGGGGTCCCCTGAAAATCTTTGGATATTTTTTTAATTTTTTACTGTTGAATTTTTTTTTTTCAGGTCTTCGACTCTCCTTGGCAGCACTTGGCCGGCAAGCGCCTCTACCGCCGAGAATAAGACCTCCAGCCCACTGCCGCCCAGATTGGCGGCGTACGTCGTCCATATGCCGCCCACCGACCTTCGAGGGACCTTGCGATGAATATCCCGCCCAAAGTACCGTCCGCTACCTCGGCGACCATTGACACTTGGGCGGGTGGAGGCCTTGATGAAAATCGACCCCTCAGAGTTTTGATTCTTCAACTGGAACAAGAAAAAAAAATGACTAGCACTTAACAAAAATTGTCGACAGTTAGTAAAATACATCAAAATTGTAATTCTTGCTCCTAAATTAAGATGAGGGATACTTTTCTGTAATTTTCCCTCTTTTTGCTCTATCTCTCTGACAAGTAATTAATCTTTCCACTGAAGTGCAAGGTGATAGCTGTACTTTACCACTGTACATATGCTCCCTTTGATGGGAATTATGCCCCAAAATACAAAACACTAAAATCTTAAAGCTCAACATTTACATTGTGATTGATCAGCTGAAACGATTCATAATATGGATAGATTTGCTTTGACTATGAACATTTTGACAGCAATAGTCAATCTTAATGATTTATGAGATTTTGTACTCCAATTATAGAAAGCATGCCTCATTTCATGGGATGAATACATAATAAAGACTCTAATTTAAAAGTACCGTATCAGCATGGAGAAATCAATAACCACTTTCCTTTGGGATTGGAAAACAAAAAATCAACTTGAGGTTTTAAGCAACATTATTCACCACAGTGCCTGATGTACAACTGCTGTATGGATGCATATTGGAGCTTGGCATCGAAAATCTTTTTCCATTGGTGTTTTTACCTTTTCACAATTCACCCCATTAAGTAAACAAAACAAAAATAGAAAAAATGCCTGAAGTAATCATTTTATTTTCTCCCAACTGCATGCCACCTGAAAGCAAAATCCACATCAGAAAATGCAATCAGTGCTGACATGCCCTAGCAATGCAACTGAAAGTCGCTCAAGTTGACTAATCATTCTAGTTAACTTCTTTGGTTGTCTATCCCACTGACCATCGATCAATGTGAATACATGTCATAAACATGTATCATTCCCAAAAGAAAAAAAAAAACGGTGGGATTTACAGCATTCAAAAATATTTGAAAATCCGAAGTATTAGTGGCAATGACCTCAAAATGTGCATGATTTTTAGATGTACAAAAATCAGCAAAGGAACATTACAGATATCGATTGCATGCCCAGCTGTGCAGACACAATGCAAAGCAATGTCCCAACCATTCAGCTCCAAGTGAGGGTGTACCAGAGTACTTAATAAGATTTCCCTGTATTTTTTCACAGTTGAGAACGATTCTGACGCTTTTTGTCGCAAACACATTGCAAATTTTAACCAAAATCAGTTAATGTTGTATTGATTAATTCCTTTCAAAAATAAGCTGCAAGGATACCTGTTTGGGAAGAGAGCTGAAGGTTATTTGGGTAAATATAGATGGAAATTATTAAATATATGATAATTCTTGAACTGCTTCAATTATGGAAAAATTAGTCAATAGAAATAAACTAGTCAAGGATTAATCTAGAAGATCGTATGGTTTAATAGCTACTCAGAAGCTTTGATCAATGATGTTTGAGGAATAGAGAGAAACTTTGCAATACCTTCCCTCAGGGGATTAAGAAAGCAGAGTAGAGCCCACATAAAGTGAATTGCATATGATCTATGGAAGAAACAGTCTAAATGGCCTTTTTTCATTCATGCGTTCTTATGCCAGCGAATTCATATTGCCTATAACTCAAACTAATAGCCCAGAATCATATTTTTGGACAGCGGCAATGTTTTGGATACAACATTATTAGCTATTTTTCAAAACTGCTACACATTGACTTTTGTCATTGAAAGTTGAGCTTTTCTTCCATGAGAAGAAAGAGACCAATGACAGAATCACATTACAAAATAGTGATTGCTATTCTGTTACCTTTTTTAATTCATTCTTGGGATGTGGGCATTGCTGGCAAGGCAGGCATTTATTGCCCACCTCTATTAGCCCTTGTACAATTGAATGGTTGCAAGATCACTTCAGAGGGCAGTTAAGAATCAACCACATTGGTGTGGGACTGGAGTCACATATGAACCAGAGCGAGTAAGGCTGGCAGGTTTCCTTCCCTAAAGAACATTAAGTAATGGGTTTTTACAACAATCCAATAGCTTTAAGGTCACCTTTACTGAGATTTGGAACCAAACTTCTTTACCAAGAGAGTGGTGAGAATGTGGAACTCACCACCACAGGGAATAGTTGAGACAAATAATATAGGTGCATTTAAGGGGAGGCTAGAGGGTTATGCTGATAGAGTTAGATGAGGAAAGACTGGAGGAGGCTCGAGTGGAGCATAAGCGCTGCCATGGATTGGTTGGGCCGAATGGCCTGTTTCTGTGCAGTATATCCTATGTAATGTGATGACACCCTCAATTTAAAAAAAAAGGAAAAGTGCTCCTGGTGTTAAAAAGGAGTAAAATTATATTACTCGAGAACATTTTAGATGCATTTGATAAAACGTTACATATGCTGTTTCCTACCAATGTCATTTCTAAAAAATAAGTGAAACATTTAAGGCTGCGGGTTACCATAAAGGGTTAAGAAAACTCTAATCCATGAATCTTAAGATGAGTGAGAAGCAACTGTAAGTAGTTAGCAACTCAATACAAATTAAAATCAAAACAAAATGATGGTTGCTTACATTTGGCACTTTTGTTTTTGATTGCTCATTGATTGCTCCAGTGACTATCTGCACTGGGCATCGAAGATTAAGGTATTATCTTACAAAGTACTTGCTGCTGACAGGCTCCAGAATGACAGCTTATCAGAGCACGGTGAAGGGCATCTGTGATGGGAGGGAGACGGGTGCAAAATACAACATTTCTCCAGCTTGCAACAAATGATTGGTTAAAGCACATAAGGCAGCCAATGGTCATGCAATTTAGAACTTCCATTTCTTTAAAGGGATACATTTGAAATCAGATTTTGTTCTCGTCATGTATCTTACATTATTATATATAACTGTATCCTAACATGCTATACATGACTGTAATAAGATATGACCTGTAACCACCAGCATATCTTACCACCAGGGGTGCACTTGCAAGAGACAGGTATATAAGGACAGGTCTCAGGCAAGTGCAGCATTCCAGAGCTGTGAAATAAAGGTACAGGTCCAGAGTGACCTTGACTTCACTACATGCCTCGTATGAATCTGTACTGAGGGGACAGGACTTTACAGTGGCGACGGGTTATGGGATTACAGAATCCACAGAATGGCGAACAACGGATCAGATGAAAAGTACAATGCGGGAGACAATTGGGAGGACTTTATAGAAAGGCTCCAGCAAAGCTTTGTAACCAAAGACTGGTTAGGCGACGATAAGGCAGACAAGAGAAGAGCCCATCTCTTGACCAGCTGTGGCTCGAAAACATACGCTTTAATGAAGAATCTGTTGGCACCCGGGAAACCAGCAAGCAAGTCGTTTGAAGAATTGAGCACACTGGTAAGAGACCAACTGAAGCCAGCGAGCAGCCTACACATGGCCAGACACAGGTTCTACAACTACAGACACGGTGTGGGCCAGAGCATACCCGACTTCGTGGCGGAACTTCGGAGGTTGGCTAGTTTATGTGAGTTCTCCGATGAACTGAGGAGAGAAATGCTGAAAGACTTTTTCATTGAAGGAATAGGCCATGCAGGCATATTCCGAAAGCTCACAGAGACCAAGAACCTGACCTTAGAGGCAGCAGCACTGGTTGCACAGACATTCTTGGTAGGGGAAGAAGAAACGAGGGTGATTTACAATGCAGGTACGACAACTAACTAAATAATGGAACAAGGAGTTCACAGCATTAGACAAGCTGCTACCCCCACACACAGCCAAAACCGGGAGAACAGGCTCTCGACAGCAGGCAGAAGCCATCAAGGGCCACAGGAATGGCCGTTCACACCTCATCAACCCACAATGCGAGCAATCAACTACAAACTGAGAGAAGCTCAAGAGAGATCAGCCAGACGCAGCTCATTCTTCGGGAACACATTAAACAATAGAACAGGTCTGTGCTGGAGGTGTGGGGTGGATACTCGTCAAGGGGATGTCGATTTCAGCAGGCTGTTTGCAGAAATCGTGAATATACAGGGCATTTGGCCCGCATGTGCAAAAAAAACGGCAGCTCGGCTGGTATATGAATCGGATGGGTCGGAAAGCGGACCAGAAGATGGTGACCAGAAGATGGAGACCCCCCAGCACTGCTGGGGAGAAGCTGGCTGGCAAAACTAAACTGGAAATGGGATGATGTCCATGCCATGTCATTAGAGGAACGGACCTCCTGCTCAACAGTTATAAAGCGATTTGAACATCTCTTTCAGCCAGGTGTGGGCACTTTCAAAGGGGCCAAAGTCAAAATCTACATCACACAGGATGCTAGACCGGTCCATCACAAGGCCAGAATTGTACCCCATGTGAAGAGGGAAAAGAATGAACACGAATTAGACAGGCTTCTGCGGAAAGGCATTATATCACCTGTGGAATTTAGCGACTGGGCAAGTCCCATCGTCCCAGTCATGAAGCCTGATGGAATCGTACAAATCTGTGGGGACTACAAATCTACCATAAACAGAGTCTCCCTACAGGACCAGTATCTGCTACCCAGAGCGGAGGACTTATTTGCTACATTGGCTGGAGGTAAACTTTTCTCAAAATTAGACCTCACATCTGCGTAGATGATGCAAGAATTGACCGAGGAATCCAAGCTACTCACCACCATCAACACACATCGAGGCCTTTTCATGTACAATCAATGCCCATTTGGCATCAGGTCGGCAGCTGCCATATTCTAGCGCAACATGGAGAGTCTGCTCAAGTCCATCCCGGGGACGGTTGTATTTCAAGACGACATACTTATCATGGGCAGGGACACCAACTCCCATCTCCGTAATTTGGAGAAAGTACTAAAGCGGTTGGATCGGGTAGGCCTACGAGTCAAGAAATCCAAGTGCCTGTTTCTCGCTCCAGAGGTTGAATTTTTGGGCAGAAGGATTGCCGCTGATGGAATCCGCCCAACAGAGTCCAAAACAGAAGCAATTCGCCTGGCACCCAGGCCCCAGAATGTCTCAGAACTGCGCGCCTTTCTCGGGCTACTCAATTACTTTGGGAACTTTATGCAGAACTTAAGCACACTGCTGGAGCCTCTCCACGTGCTACTCAGGAAGGGGTGCGATTGGTTATGGGGGGACGCCCAGGAACGCGCCTTCAATAAGGCACGCAACCTTCTGTGTTCCAACAGTGTTTTGACTTTCATTGATCCAGGTAGAAAGCTAGTTCTCACATGCGATGCGTCAGCATATGGGGTCGGGTGCGTTTTGCAACATGTCAATAGTGCGGGCAAATTACAACCCATAGCTTATGCCTCCAGGTCACTTTCACGGGCGAAGCGTGGGTACGGAATGGTAGAGAAGGAGGCGCTCGCGTGCGTGTACGATGTCAAAAAGGTGCACCAATACCTTTTCGGGGCCAAGTTCGCATTAGAAACCGACCACAAGCCCCTCACGTCCCTCCTATCCGAGAGCAAGGCAATAAACGCCAACGCATTGGCGCGAATTCAATGGTGGGCACTCATGCTGGCGTCCTACGACTACACAATAAGACACAGACCAGGCACAGACAACTGTGCCAACGCGCTCAGCAGGCTACCCCTGGCGACCACGGAAGGGTCTGACGAACAGGACTGTGAGATGGTCATGGCAATCAATGCCTTTGAGTCCACAGGTTCGGCCGTCCAGGCTCGCCAAATCAGAGCCTGGACGGCCAGCGACCCCACGTTATCCTTAGTAAAAAGATGTGTCCTAACCGGTCACTGGGCAGAGACTTGCGATGCCTGCCCCGAGGAATTAATACCCTTTCACAGGCGCATGCATGAGCTATCACTACAAGCAGACTGCCTGATGTGGGGCAACCAAGTAGTCATGCCTCTGCGAGGCAGAGAGGCATTTGTCCGGGAGCTCCACTGCGAGCACCCGGGGATCGTTCTCATGAAGGCCATAGCCAGATCCCACGTCTGGTGGCCTGGTATTGACGCGGACTTGGAGCTCTGCGTCCGAAGGTGCACCATTTGTGCCCAACTCAGCAATGCCCCCAGAGAGGCTCCACTGAGCCCCTGGCCCTGGCCTACCAAACCGTGGTCGTGGGTGCATGTAGACTACGCACACCCATCCATGGGCAAAATGTTCCTCGTAGTTGTAGATGCATTTTCAAAGTAGATCGAATGCACCATTTTAAACTCAAGCACAACCTCCACCACTGTGGAAAGCCTCGCAACCATGTTTGCAATGCATGGAATCCCTGACATATTGGTCAGTGACAATGGTCCGTGCTTCACCAGCGCAGAATTCCAAGACTTTATAATTGACCACGGCATAAATCACGTCAAGACGGCACCGCTCAAGCCGGCCTCCAACTGCCAGGTGGAGAGAGCAGTGCAAATCATTAAACAAGGCATGCTTAAAATCCAAGGTCCCACGCTGCAGGGTCACCTGTCGCGACTGCTGCTGGCATACAGATCTCGTTCGCACTCACTGACTGGGATCCCCCCCGCGCAACTATTGATGAAAAGGACTTTAAAAACAAGGCTCTCATTAATCCTCCCAGACATGCATGAAATCGTTGAGGCAAAGCGCCATAAGCTGACTGAGTACCATGACAGAAATTTGAGGGGGAGATGGAATGAGATAGGGGACAAAGTGTTTGTGCTAAACTAAGGCAGGGGTCCCAAATGGCTTGCAGGGACAGTAACGGGCAAGGAAGGAAACAGGCTACTGGTAGTACAAATGAACAATGGCCAAACTTGCCGGAGGCATGGAGACCATGTCAAAAGCAGATTTACCAACAACACTGCAGAACCAGAGGCAGACTACAATGTGGAACTCGTACCACACCTGGTGGACAGACAGAGGGAACAACCTGAGGAAAGGGCAATCCCAACAGACAGCCCAGGCGAGTCAACAACAATCACACCAATCGAAACAGACAGCCCAGGTGAGATACCAGCAACCACACCCAAAGAAAAACAGACACCAAGGCAAACAACTGAACCACAACTCAGATGCTCCACGCGAGAGCGTAGACCACCTGAGAGACTGAACCTATAAAGACAATAAGACCTTGGGGGAGGGTGATGTCATGTATCTTACATTATTATATATAACTGTATCCTAACATGCTATTCATGACTGTAATAAGATATGACCTGTAACCACCAGCATACCTTACCACCAGGGGTGCACTTGCAAGAGACAGGTATATAAGGACAGGTCTCAGGCAAGTGCAGCATTCCAGAGCTGTGAAATAAAGGTGCAGGTCCAGAGTGACCTTGACTTCACTACATGCCTCGTATGAATCTGTACTGAGGGGACAGGAATTTACAGTTCTAACATCATCCAAATGTTAAAAGTAGTTAATTAAAAATTAACTTGTATTTATGACTCTTACTCAGTTAAGAGGATGAAAACGATGGGGAGAATAGCTCAACTAGTTAGGTAGGAACAAGCCACACCTAATGAAGTAGAAGCTAAAATGGCGGCTTAAATGAAAGTTTGACTTGTTATAGTTTACTCGGCAACATAATGGATTATTGTGGTTAACCAGACAACATAATAGGACATTATCTTGATTTAATTGCATGTGATTAAGCCAAACAAGACTCCTATTGTGTGACCAGAGTTGAGCATCCAAGCAAGCAACTGCAAAAACCCCATTTGTCCTGCTACTTGGAACATCTCCAATATAGTTCACTCCAAGTTTCTACCAAGGAAAGGATTTAATCTGTCCTACTTCTATCATTGTCAATGTAGAACAGTCTGAAAACAAAATAATTACTGTAATTGCATTCTACCAGTGCAGAAAGACATGATTTCCAGACAGCACTCCAAGCAGATTGCTATTCATATATCGCTAGGTGGGCTGCCCTGACCTGTGTGAGAACACCACCGCAGGTCGCAGCCGGGCCCTGGAACATTGTGGGCAAAGTTACGCCGAATGAGGGTACGGGGCCCAGGAGAGCTGAGGGTCCAGGGCCTGCCCACACTGTGATTTGTGTGCACACCATGTCCGTGCAGCAGAACAGGTCTCCAGTCGTCCTGGTTAACCCTATCCATTGGACCAAGACCTAGCTCTATCGAGCCCGTGTGGTGGCTGATGTGCAACGGTCACCACACGTTAAAAAAATCCACACACAGGCATCTTCCACCCTCTCAATTGGAGTTTAGGACTGGAACATCGCGTCCTTCATTGAAACATCTGGGAACTCTTGTGGAAGCAAATCATCCTCATTTGAGGGACCGCCTATGATGATAGCTAGTTACTTCACTGGAAGATTGTTGTGGCAGCATTCCATTGCAAAGCTAAAGCTGAAATCGTGGTAAATTTCATGGCATTTTTATACCCTGTACCACAATTACAGGCCAGATTTTACTGTAGTAGGGCATCTAATGACATCTGCCATTAGACTTGTCCCTGCACCCTTCGGCTCAAAACAATTTTGCCCACTAAGTTGCTGAAGATGCAAGCTGATAACGGCACACCAAGTAAAACAGGTGTAAGATTCCAAAATTCATGGAAACCCCCCAGTGTTTGGACTCACTGAAAAGGAAATTCGATTTGGGCCTATTAAACAAAAAATTTGGGATCCTAAAATGCATATGGAAGAAATCTACGAGTTTTAACCAAGTTTGGGATTTTAAAAGGCATGTTTGGGCCTGTGGGGAAAAGCTGCAGTGACAGAGGGGTGAGATTTAGATTTTGTATATTGTAGCTAATCAGTTTGTCTGGGGGAGCCGTTTAACCATAGTCAGGCCCCCAGAAAACATTAGCATTTAAACAATCGACCACGGAAGAAACATTATCCACCCCACCCACAGGACCCAAATATCACATACATATTCCAACACTTTTCGACATGCATTGAAATATCTGGCTCAGCCCAGACTTCCCAGGGCCAAAGCAGTGCTATTACAATGGACAAGAGCACAAAGTCTATCAACGCCAGATTAAAACAATAAATCAAGTTTCAATTAGCTAGCCCGCCAAAACTTACACAAACAAGACCACTTAAAATCAATTGGGCAGCAAAACTCAAACAAAAGAAACGTTAGATTTGGCGCAAAGATTAAGCAACCTCTCAGAGTATAATCGAGGGCCTAGCGTACCAAGAGAACTATCTCTATTCTGACCATCACAGGAAAACTTTTCTGACCAAGCACTTCGGAACAGCAAGACCGAGAGCACACGGCGAGAAACCACAGGAAGAAACATTGCGACATCAGAGAAAAGAACTTAAAAAAAAAACAATCAGTGGAACATCAATACCAACTGACTTGGTAGGCCTAGACTATCCAGCAGGTAAAAATTACCTAAAGAACTTAAAACCCTATTGCTAACAAAGGAAATTGGGTACTCACCAGGGATAAATCCAAGACGCGTCTAACCGCATCAGCGGACTCAACCCAACTGGCTTCAATACGCAGCAGAGGTCTTCTACCACGTCTGGGGTATGGCAAGGCAAACCAGCTATAACCAAGGAGCCCCGAAACCGCGAAACAGCCCTAGCTGTCAAAGAAAGGATTTGGTGAGCATGAATCCCTGGAGCCCTAGAGTTTGACCTAGTTAGAGAGTAAGTGAGAGGTGGGAGGTATTTCTATTGTGTTTATTACCTGTAATAAAATATTCCCCATTGTTTAGAACCTTTTTTGTAAGGTTTTACAGTTTTATTGGAGTGTATTTGTGTTATTTGCTTTCTTGAATAAAACCCATACCTTCTTTGTACAAAACAGTTGTACCTTATCACACCCTGATTAATAAATCCAAGCTCAAGAACCAGAGAGTGGGAGCGACTCGCAACCGCTCTGGGTCAGGGAAGACAAACTGACAGACCCACCACTCCTTACACAGGGCATCTGGGACCGAAGAGAATAGGGTAAGCAACAGGGCATCTTATTAACCAATGAGATTTAAGGATTGGGAAATAAATGCGGGAAGGACTGAGAAGGAGGGTGAAATAAAGGGGGTGAATTCAACGTCAAATCAGATACAGAAAAGAAAAATAAAGAGATCGAAAGAAAGATTGGATTGAGAGCGTGAGAAAAGGGACAGAATGGACAAGTAGAGAAAAAAATACATTTAATAGTTAATTTTCAGTGCCAGAGAGGTTGATTGGCAGTAATTAACTAGTATCATATAGTTAAAAGGGTATGTACACTACTGATTATTAGCCTTAAATATCTGTGGCAGGTTCGTATCTACTGCACAAATATGACAACTTCACGACATTCAATGCAGGTCATTGCCATTTTCGAGAACCTAACAGTGGAGCAGTGCAACTTGGACAGCAACTTTTGGATATTGGCATTTAACAGCGCGTCTGCTCCTCACCTGAAGTTGCTGTGCCATTTACGCATAAATAACGGTGAGCACCATTAGCCTCACCGTTATTTTGACAGAAAATTCCGGCCCAACATTTTTCACTGGGTTTAGTTTGGAGAACGAGGTCATATGTTGAAATCTGAAGTTGATTATTTGAAATATATTTACTAAAGCCTACATTTGGCTCAAACTGAGACTATTTTAGGTTGCATTTAACACTGCAGACTGAATTCTAAATCGCGGCCCAAACTGACACTGGAGGGAAGAGGACTGAGACTCCTCAATCCATTTCATTTTGATGTTGGTACTAGCCTTGTCACTTGATTTACATTTGACAAATTTATCATTAGTGTGTGAAGCCAAAACTGTGTTGCGTTAAACTGGTCACCTGACTATAGCATTGGATTCACAGGCAAGGAGGTAGAGGGAGCAGGATGTTCCAAAATTACCATTTATAAAATAAATTAGTGCACCATTCAAGATGGCAGAACTTCTTAACCATGCTCCTTAGTGCAGGTGCAAAAGCAGTTTCATGTACGCTAAGGAGTATGAATAATAATCCCAACTATTTTGACTCACCTCCTGCAGAATATATTGCCACCATCATGTTACCACTTCCCTTCCAATTCATCTGGCAGGGACTCAGTGGAGCAAATTACCATGGGGCTGCATATTTCTTTCGGCCTCACAGCTGATATACCCGGATTGTACAGAGGTATTCCCACAATGAGGATACATACCTCTTTCCTCACAAGAGTTCCTGAGACCAGAAAGTAATTCACAACCATTTCTTCTGTGTTTGATATGTGACAAAAACATAAATCCATTTATAAAGAGGACATTTTTCCTCCCCACAGGACTGCCAGATAAATTTGCTATATTGAAAACAGCATTACATGGCTGTTATTTTAAGTTGCCATTACCGTTCTCATTATAGCTTCAGTTGAGAGAAAGAAAGGCCGCACACACCAGCTTTTGTCCAATTGGGACCAGTACCAGCTGTTTGTCATGGTCATATTTTTTTTATGCTGTATAACTAGTGTGTTAGTGAATTGTGTTCCATCTTAAACTCCGATTAAACACAATATATCCACCATATTGGTTCGCAATTGATCCTGATTATTTGAAAGACCAGAGATAAGCTAATATCAACAAATTGGTTAATCGCTACACTTGTTTGCGCCCATGAAAGAGGTCTCCATCTCACATCCGGCAAAGTTATGCTAGCAGAGCAGGACTAACCACAAGGAAATGCCCAACCTGTGTAAATTACATAAAATAATCCTCCTAAAGCTTCATCTGATAATCAAAAAACAGGGACTGAAAACAATCACCTGTTTATTATTCATTGTGTCTCGTGGTGTAAATGTCTCTTATTGCATTAAATGGTGCTTGCAAAGATTTTGGTGATGACATTGGCTCTGTACCTGTTGCTTCATAGTACTTCTAAAGATAAAGATGTACATTACCTTTCAGGAACAGACTAAGCCATTGTGGAAATGTATTTTTATCTAAGCTGTATCACACTGTATTTTTGTGCCTTTTTTGATATAAAAAAAATGGAGTCCTGGTCCTTCCAGAAATTTCTGCAACAGACAGTCGGTTTGCATAAACAACTAAACCTGGCTTGAAATGGCTGATAACTAATCAATGGCCACCAGACAGGAGACAAGTCCTGCTGAGACAAGTACCACCCATGGTGCTCTCCTATTGACCAAACAACACCAGTTCCACTCCGCCCCACCCTTTTCCAAATACTCAAACCACCAGCCATTATCTCTTGTAGAGACCTCATCCATTTGATGCAAAAACAACCTTCCGGATATAAAAGGGGTCAGAGGGTCTAGTAAGAAGGAGTAACTGAGGGAAATCCTCATTAGTCGGGAAATTGTGTTGGGGAAATTGATGGGATTGAAGGCCAATAAATCCCCAGGGCCTGATGGACTGCATCCCAGAGTAATTAAGGAGATGGCCTTGGAAATAGCGGATGCATTGACAGTCATTTTCCAACATTCCATAGACTCTGGATCAGTTCCTGTGGAGTGGAGGGTAGCCAATGTAACCCCACTTTTAAAAAAAGGAGGGAGAGAGAAAACAGGGAATTATAGATCGGTCAGCCTGACATCGGTAGTGAGTAAAATGATGGAATCAATTAATAAGGATGTCATAGCAGCGTATTTGGAAAGAGGTGACATGATGGGTCCAAGTCAGCATGGATTTGTGAAAGGGAAATCATGCTTGACAAATCTTCTGGAATTTTTTGAGGATGTTTCCAGTAGAGTGGACAAGGGATAACCAGTTGATGTGGTGTATTTGGACTTTCAGAAGGCTTTCGACAAGGTCCCACACAAGAGATTAATGTGCAAAGTTAAAGCACATGGTATTAGGGGTAGTGTGCTGACGTGGATTGAGAACTGGTTGGCAGACAGGAAGTAAAGAATAGGAGTAAATGGGTACTTTTCAGAATGGCAGGCAGTGACTAGTGGGGTACCGCAAGGTTCTGTGCTGGGGCCCCAGCTGTTTACATTGTACATTAATAATTTAGACGAGGGGATTAAATGTAGTGTCTCCAAATTTGCAGATGACACTAAGTTGGGTGGCAGTGTGAGCTGTGAGGAGGATGCTATGAGGCTGCAGAGTGACTTGGATAGGTTAGGTGAGTGGGCAAATGCATGGCAGATGAAGTATAATGTGGATAAATGTGAGGTTATCCACTTTGGTGGTAAAAACAGAGAGACAAACTATTATCTGAATGGTGACAGATGAGGAAAAGGGGAGGTGCAACGAAACCTGGGTGTCATGGTACATCAGTCATTGAAGGTTGGCATGCAGGTACAGCAGGCGGTTAAGAAGGCAAATGGCATGTTGGCCTTCATAGCGAGGGGATTTGAGTACAGGGGCAGGGAGGTGTTACTACAGTTGTACAGGGCCTTGGTGAGGCCACACCTGGAGTATTGTGTACAGTTTTGGTCTCCTAACTTGAGGAAGGACATTCTTGCTATTGAGGGAGTGCAGCGAAGGTTCACCAGACTGATTCCCGGGATGGCGGGACTGACCTATCAAGAAAGACTGGATCAACTGGGCTTGTATTCACTGGAGTTCAGAAGAATGAGAGGGGATCTCATAGAAACGTTTAAAATTCTGACAGGTTTAGACAGGTTAGATGCAGGAAGAATGTTCCCAATGTTGGACAATCCAGAACCAGGGGTTACAGTCTAAGGATAAGGGGTAAGTCTTTTAGGACCGAGATGAGGAGAAATTTCTTCACCCAGAGAGTGGTGAACCTGTGGAATTCTCTACCACAGAAAGTTGTTGAGGCCAATTCACTAAATATATTCAAAAAGGAGTTAGCTGTAGTCCTTACTACTAGGGGCATCAAGGGGTATGGCGAGAAAGCAGGTTGCATGTTCAGCCATGAACTCATTGAATGGCGGTGCAGGCTCGAAGGGCCGAATGACCTACTCCTGCACCTATTTTCTATGTTTCTATGTTTCTATAACTGACCAGGAAACTGGACAATCCTGACACAATGCAATGCCGGTAATAACTCATTATCACACTCTCATCGAGTAATGGCTGACTGGCCAACTAATAACCCTGACAAAAGGAAATATTTGGAAACCATGTCAGGACAAGGATGTAGTAATTAACTCTTTATCTGTATTCACTGACTGCAAGATGGAGCCAATACATAGGAAGAGGCCATAACTTGGGTTTTTACTGTATAAATATCTCGTGAAATTGTACCATTTCGAAGTTGTTCACTTAGCCATTGACTGTGTGTAACCTTTCCTTTGCTGCAAGTAACATTAAAGAAACTTCTGCCGGAGCTGAAGGTGTCTGTGTCGTATATCGTGAGTCGAGATTTCGACACCATACAGTCTCCTAAAGCCCATTTCTCAGTTTCCTTAAAGTGATTTGCAGTTTATTTGTGAAACAACAAAGGAAAATGCAGCAATCAGAAATATTAAACTGCTTTGAGGTCAAAGCTTTTTGTTCCTGGATTATGTCTTTCCTCCCAGATTTGCATTTTGTTTTTTGTTTCCGCAAGGAGGGCACGTTCTACATGGAGTTGAAATTGTGCTTTCATTGCATCGATCTGGCCGATTCAAACTCAGATTCAAGAGGTGAAGTTAAATGTCTAACTCACTTCACCGTTCTAGGAGTAACCTTCAATATAGTCATTGGTTTGTTTGAAGCAGTAGAGAGGAGCAATACTTTATTACAAATTTTGATCGGTTTGTAATTAGAATGATAATTAGATTTTTATACCTACTTGGAATCATAATAACACTATACTCACAGTGCAGGATAACAGGACAAGATAAAACAATAACATCAGGAGCTAATAGAGATTCCAGTGTTGGATAAAGACCATAGTTAAGAGTATTGTGAAACACAACCAGTGTGCCTTACTTTACATTTTAGAATAATTTGATGATTGAATTATTATAATCAATGGCAAAAGTACATTAGGAGGCAGAGTAAAGCATTTGCCTTCAAGATCTTCTTAAGGGTTTGTTTAAGAAAAGGAGACCAAATTAGGACTGTGCTAAATGTGCATAGTACTGCAAACATGATGAAAGTGGCATTACAATCAAAAATTCAGGGGCTTCAAAACATCTGATACACTCTTTGACATTTTCAGACTGAGAGATGAAGGACAAGCACCAAAATAGTTTGTATCACATGTCAGTCCAGACTTGTTTCTACACAGAGCAACCCAAATTAGACTAGCAGATATGCAATCTCCCATAGACTGTCACCCTGATTAATTTATAAGCGTGATGGGCTGAAGGTGATAGTGTGAGAGGGAGAAAACTGTCAGTTCTCATTGCTGCAAAGCCGCTCATCCTGAAGATATAAACCACTCATTCTGAAGAATAGATCTCAGAGAAGCCTTTACTGTGGCATAACACTGGCATGCTATCCAGTGATAAGAGTAATTAGTATTGCTCAAAGTACCATCAAAGGGAATCATAGTTGCTTTTAACCCTACTAAATACAGTGCTGTGAAAGTGTGTTGGAAGTTAATGCAAATTAATTCATAAATATTTCCAATTTCCAGTATTACAGTGATACAAATTTCCCTTAAACATCTTCTTTAGTGTTGAAAATGATTCCCATATTAAAGCAGCGACTACACTCCAAAAGTACTTCATTGGCTGTAAAGTGCATTGAGACATCCGGTGGTCGTGAAAGGCGTTATATAAATGCAAGTCTTTCTTTCTTTCTTTGGTGTGGAACGTTGAAACAAAATGCTGACCATAGAGCATTGTAGCTAATCCTCAGAAGTTAACACTTCCCCTTCCAAGATGAAGCATTATTTGCCTATTTATGGTCTGCTGTGATGGTACATTGTACGTTATGTTTGACATGCTAATGGGAGATGAACTATTATTTAAGTTATCATTAAACATTAAGAAGCAGGATGAAATTCTTCTTAGTACACAGACAGCACATTTAGTGGGAATTAATTCTTTGGTCCAATTTCTTTCTTACTGTACCTGTAAGAAAACACAACTTTGGGGTGCGCTAAGGTGTGCTAAAGATAATCTCCACTGAGCACCATTCCAAAAAACTACTAAACTACTTAAACAGGCACCTAACTATTACAAATAGTGTTCTATGGGCCAATACAGCTTTCTATGTGTGCAATACTGGGAAAATGGAGGCACAATACAGTGGAAACCACGATTGACAAACAGCAATCCCCTGAGGTTAACTGCCTTTGAAATGGCCTAGCAAACCACTCAGTTATTAAGAAGGTGGTTCACCACAATCCACTCAAGGGCAATTAGGGATGGGCCTTGCCAGTGACACCCACAACCCGTGACTGAATAGAAAAAATCCAGTTAAGAAAGATTGAAGACTGACTATAATTATTTATACAAAGAGCTACCAATCACAATGCACTCATGTCAACCCTCAAATATTCTGTAGGCAAGGTACATTACAGTAAGTTATTCATAAGGCCATAAAATATCTGCTTATTCAAAAAAGCTGCCATATAATGAGAAGTTAAACCCATTAATAATCAGAAGATGAAATAGGCACCAACACCTGGTCAATAATATGGGCTTATGTATCAGGAAGAATGCCAAGATGAAAATGTATATATGTGGAAAGCCTTGGATACCAATCAAAATAAATTACAGGTGTCAAACCAAGTACCTGTATGTTTGAGGACCATTTATAATGCGGCTACCAGTCTGAGACTGGTATCAGATTCAGTTCAGATTCAATCTGGCAGCAACTTGTTTATTTGACCTGCCTTAAGTTTCTCTTACCTAGGACAGAGCCCTGTATATGTGTATGTGTCAACTGTGGCTCAGTGAGTAGCACACTCGCTTCTGGCTCAGACGGTTGTGGGTTCACGTCCCACTCCAAGAACTTGAGTGTATAAATCTAGGCTGACACTCCAGTGAAGTACTGAGGGGCTGCTGCATTGTTAGAGGTGCTGTCTTTTGGATGACACATTAAACCAAGACCCTGTCTGCTCTCTCAGGTGGACCTAAAAGACCCAATGGTACTATTTTGAAGAAGAGCAGGGGAGTTACCCCGGTGTCCTGGCCAATATTTATCCCTCAATCAACACAACAAAAGCAGATTACCTGGTCATTATCACATTGCTGTTTGTGGGAGCTTGCTGTGTGCAAATTGCTGCGATTCCCACTCCACTGCAAAAGTACTTCATTGGCTTTGAGACGTCTAGTGGTCGTGAAAGGCGTTATATAAATGCAAGTCGTTCTTTCTATGTGTGCTTGGACGCACGTGTAGAGCTCCTTTTCTAGACTTTAACTTGAAATTGTTTGGAGAGTGTGTGCAGAATTATCTCCATTCTCTGAGCATTGACATCAACCCTCGGGGCTAGAAAATCGGTTCTCAGCGATAATTGTATTTTTTCACCCAAATTATCATTATGGCAATGCTATCTCTATGAGGCCATAAATTCAAGCTTTAATTTGCACAGGGATTAAACATCAGCATTGCACGAGGATTCGTGGCGCAAACTGCAAATTTTCTGCAACTTTACTCCGAGGCGAGTTGGACGTTGGGAGGGGGGAAAATAACAAAAAATTAATTGCAAAAAAAATAATCACAAAACATTCACAAGACACTTAACTAGTGAATCGCTGCAAAAGAATTAAAAATTAAAACTTTAGCTTATCTTTTTTGCAGGTCTTCATACTTACCGCCGATGCAAGGGCTGCAACGCAGCTTTTTCTGTGGCTGAGTCCACGGCCAGATCAGCCATGATCTTGTTGAATGGCGGAGCAGGCTCGAGGGGCTAGATGGCCTACTCCTGTTCCTAATTCTTATGTTCTTATGTTCTTATGTTTTCCGTCCTAAATACGGGTGCGCTCAGAGACAAATTTTTGGCGAAAGCAATATTTCGAGTCTTGCACGGCAGCGCTTCTCTCTCCAGCGGTGTTTGAAAAGCGCCACCGCAAGACTTCTCCGAATTTCCCGCTGCACCGTTTTTCACCAAAAACGGCAAAATATCAACAAAAACACGGGCGCAAGGTTGGTGAATTTTTAGCTCTAGATATTTAGGAGAAGAACTGATTGGTGCAGTAGGTTGGACACTGACCTTTCACCTCTGGGGCCTAGGCTGAAATCCAGTCCAGACTGGTGAGCTGAAAGTCTCTTCAATCTGTTGGCTACAAGGGCCCTATTGAAATTGAGTCTCAGTTCAGTGGTTATGGGCCGATAGCACAAAATTGTCCCTCATTGAGCATTTATTGGCATTCTCACTCAGAGAGGCGTGTGGAATCAGAAAACAAATGTCACACTGATACAATAAAGGGTGATGATGATGGAGCTGAGGAATGCTCTTGGGAAGAGTAGAGGGAGCTTGTCTTTGTATCTGGCTGTACTATACCTGACCTGGAGTGATTGATGCTGACACTGGGTACCTGGAATGGGAAGAGCTCCATTTTTAATTCTTAACTTCCCTTGCCTTGATGAGCTTAAAAATGTTAATAAAAAGATGGTCTGGAAGATTTTTGAATCTCTCCACCTTTTATTAAACTAGGTGTGGTACTGCACTAGATTGTGTCAAACCCAAGCAGTGTAAGACTATCCTCTCCATTATGCAAATCGATACAAAAACCAACTCTGTTTACAAAGAAAGAAAGACTTGCATTTATATAGCGTCTTTCAACACCACTGGACATCCCAAAGCGCTTTACAGCCAATGAAGTACTTTTTGGAGTGCAGTCACTGTTGTAATGTAGGAAATGTGGTAGCCAGTTTGTGCACAGCAATCACCCACAAACTGCAATGTGATAATGACCAGATAATCTGTTTTTGTTATGTTGATTGAGGGATAAATATTGCCCTAGACACCGGGGATAACTTCCCTGCTCTTCTTCAAAATAGTGTTATGAAACATAGAAACATAGAAATTAGGTGCAGGAATAGGCCATTCGGCCCTTCGAGCCTGCACCACCATTCAATAAGATCATGGCTGATCATTCAACCTCAGTACTCCTTTCCTGCTTTCTCTCCATACCCCTTGATCCCTTTAGCCGTAAGGGCCATACCTAACTACCTTTTGAATATATCTAACGAACTGGCCTCAGCAACTTTTTGCGATAGAGAATGCCACAGGTTAACCACTCTCTGGGTGAAGAAGTTTCTCCTCATCTCGGTCCTACATGGCTTACCCCTTATCCTTAGACTGTGACCCCTGGTTCTCGACTTCCCCAGCATCGGAAACATTCTTCCTGCCTCTAAACTGACCAATCCCGTCAGAATTTTATATGTTTCTATGAGATCCCCTCTCATTCTTCTAAACTCCAGCGAATACAGGCCCAGTCGATCCAGTCTCTCCTCATATGTGAGTCCTGCCATCCCAGGAATCAGTCTGGTGAACCTTCGCTGCACTCCCTCAATAGCAAGAATGTCCTTCCTCAGATTAGGAGACCAAAACTGAACACAATATCCCAGGTGTGGCCTCACCAAGGCCCTGTACAACTGCAGTAAGACCTCTCTGCTCCTATACTCAAATCCTCTCGCTATGAAGGCCAACATGCCATTTGCCTTCTTCACTGCCTGCTATACCTGCTTGTCAACTTTCAATGACTGATGTACCACGACACTCAGGTCTCGTTGCACCTCCCCTTTTCCTAATCTGTCACCATTCAGATAGTATTCTGCCTTCCTATTTTTGCCACCAAAGTGTATAACCTCACACTTATCCACATTATACTGCATCTGCCATGCATTTTCCCACTCACCTAACATGTCAAAGTCACCCTGCAGCTTCTTAGCATCCTCCTCACAGCTCACACCGCCACCCAGTTTAGTGTCATCTGCAAACTTGGAGATATTACATTCAATTTCTTCATCCAAATCATTAATGTGTATTATAAATAGCTGGGGTCCAAACACTGAACAGTGCGGCACCCCACTAGTCACTGCCTGCCATTCTGAAAAGGACCCATTTATTCCGACTCTCTGCTTCCTGTCTGCCAACCACTTCTCTATCCACATCAATACATGACCCCTAATACCATGTGTTTTAATTTTGCACACTAATCTCTTGTGTGGGACCTTGTCAAAAGCCTTTTGAAAGTCCAAATACACCACATCCACTGATTCTCCCTTGTCCACTCTACTAAGTACATCCTCAAAAAATTCTAGAAAATTTGTCCATCATGATTTCCCTTTCATATATCCATGCTGACTTGGACCGATCCTGTCACTGCTTTCCAAATGCTCTGTTATTTCATCTTTATCATTGATTCCATCATTTTCCCCACTACTGATGTCAGGCTAACCAGTCTATAATTCCCCCTTTTCTCTCTCCCTCCTTTTTTAAAAAGTGGAGTTACATTAGCTACCCTCCAGTCCATAGGAACTGATCCAGAGTCAATAGGATGTTGGAAAATGATCACCAATGCATCCACTATTTCTAGGGCCACTTCCTTAAGTAGTCTGGGATGCAGCCTATCAGGCCCTGGAGATTTATTGGCCTTCAATTCCATCAATTTCCCTAACACAATTTCCTGACTAATAAGGATTCCCTTCAGTTCCTCCTTCTCGCTAGACCCTCGGACCCCTAGTATTTCTGGAAGGTTATTTGTATCTTCCTTCGTGAAGACAGAATCAAAGTATTTGTTCAATTGGTCTGCCATTTCTTTGTTCCCCATTATAAATTCACCTCATTCTGATTGCAAGGGACCAACTTTTGTCTTCACATATCTATAGAAGCTTTTGCAGTCAGTTTTTATGTTCTCTGCAAGCTTCCTCTCATACTCTATTTCCCCCTCCTAATTAAACCCTTTGTCCTCCTCTGCTGAATTCTAAATTTCTCCCAGTCCTCAGGTTTGCTGCTTTTTCTGGCCAATTTATATGCCTCTTCCTTGGATTTAACACAATCCCTAATTTATCTTGTTAGCCACAGTTGAGCCACTTCCCCGTTTTATTTTTACTCCAGACAGGGATGTACAATTGTTGAAGTTCATCCATGTGATCTATAAATGTCTGCCATTGCCTATCCACCATCAACCCTTTAAGTATCATTTGCCAGTCTATCCTAGTCAATTCACATCTCATGCCATCGAAGTTACCTTTCTTTAAGTTCAGGACCCTAGTCTCTGAATTAACTGTTTCACTCTCCATCTTAATAAAGAATTCTACCATATTATGGTCACTCTTCCCCAAGGGCCTCGCACAACAAGATTGCTAATTAGTCCTCTTTCATTACACAACACCCAGTCTAGGGTGGCCAGCTCTCGAGTTGTTTCCTCGACATATTGGTCTAGAAAACCATCCTTAATACACTCCAGGAAATCCTCCTCCACCGTATTGTTACCAGTTTGGTTAGCCCAATCTATATGTAGATTAAAGTCGCCCATGATAACTGCTGTACCTTTATTGCACACATCTCTAATTTCTTGTTTGATGCTGTCCCCAACCTCACTACTACTGTTTGGTGGTCTGTACACAACTCCCACTGGCGTTTTCTGCCCTTTGGTAATCCACAGCTCTACCCGTACAGATTCCACATCATCCAAGCTAATGTCGTTCCTTACCATTGCATTAATTTCCTCTTTAACCAGCAACACTATCCCACTTCCTTTTCCTTTCTGTCTGTCCTTCCTGAACGTTGAATATCCCGGATGCTGAGTTCCCAGCCTTGGTCACCCTGGAGCCATGTCTCCGTAATCCCAATTATATCATATTCGTTAATAGTTGCCTGCACAGTTAATTCGTCCACCTTATTACGAATACTCCTTGCATTGAGACATAGAGCCTTCAGGCTTGTCTTTTTAACACTCTTTTTTAACATTCTTTGTCCCTTTAGAATTATGCTGTAATGTGGCCCTTTTTGATTTTTACCTTGGATTTCTCTGCCCTCCATTTTACTTTTCTCCTTTCTATCTTTTGCTTCTGCACCCGTTTTACTTCCCTCTGTACCCCTGCATAGAGTCCTATCTCTCTGCCATATTAGTTTAACCCCTCCCCAACAGCACTAGCAAACACTCGCCCTAGGACATTGGTTCTGGTCCTGCCCAGGTGCAGACTGTCCGTTTTGTACTGGTCCCACCTCCCTCAGAACTGGTTCCAATATCCCAGAAATTTGAATCCCTCCCTCTTGCACCATTCCTCAAGCCACGTATTCATCTTAACTATACTGCTATTTCTACTCTGACTAGCACGTGGCACTGGTAGCAATCCTGAGATTACTATCTTTGAGGTCCTACCTTTTAATTTAACTCCTAGCTCCCTAATTTCAGCTTGTAGGAGCTCATCCAATTTTTTACCTATGTCGTTGGTACCTATATGCACCACAACAACTGGCTGTTCACCCTCCCCCTCCAGAATGCCCTGCAGCTGCTCCGAGACATCCTTGACCCTTGCACCAGGGAGGCAACATACCATCCTGGAGTCTCGGTTGCAACCGCAGAAACGCCTATATTCCCCTTACAATAGAATCCCCTACCACTATAGCTCTCCCACTCTTTTTCCTTCCCTCCTGTGCAGCAGAGCCCCCCACGGTACCATGAACTTGGCTGCTGCTGCCTCCCCTGATGAGCCATCTCACCCAACAGTACCCAAAACGGTGTATCTGTTTTGGAGGGAGATGCCTACAGGGGAGTCCTGCACTGCCTTCCTATTCCTGCTCTGCTTGATGTTCACCCATTCCCTACCTGCCTTAGTAACCTTTACCTGCAGTGTGACCAACTCACTAAATGTGCTATTCATGACATCCTCAGCATCGTGGATGCTCCACAGTGATTCCATGCGCAGCTCCAGTGCCGCAATGCGGTCTGTCAGGAGCTGCAGCTGGATACACTTCCTACACACATAGTTGTCAGGGTTCACTGGAAGTGTCCCTGATTTCCTACATAGCACAGGAGGAGCATGACATGGGTCTGGGCTCTCCTGCCATGACTTAACCCTTAAATTAATTTAATTTGGCAATCTACTAATAAGGAAAAAGAAAAATACTCACCAATCCACCAGCCAATCACTTACCCTCTTGGCTGTGACGTCTTTATGGTATCTTTAACGCCCACTTGAGAGAGCAGACAGGATCTTGGTTTAAAATCTCATCCAAAAGACGCCACCTCAAACAGTACAGCACTCCTTCAGCACTGCATTGGAGTGGCAGCCTAGATATCGGTGCTCAAGTTTCTGGAGTCGGACTTAAACCCACAACCGTCTGACTCAGAGGCGAGAGTGCTACTCACGGAGCCACAGCTTACACACAAATGGAAGCTAGTTGAGAACTCATGAAGCAGATCGAATATTGGTTATGTAGTAGAATTGTCATCAAAACCCATCTGGTTCACTAATGTCCTTTAGAGAAGGAAATCTGCCGTTATTATCCAGTCTGACCTCCATGTGATTCCAGACCCACAGCAATGAGGTTGGCTCTTAACTGCCCTCTGAAATGGCCCAGTGAGCCATTCAATTGTCAAGTGGTTGGCTCACCATGACCTTCTCAAAGTCAATTAGGGATGGGCAATAAATTCTGGCCTTGCCAGCAACATCCACATCATGTTACTAAATAGAAAAAAATCCAGCTAAGAAAGATCGAATTCTCAGTATAACTACTTACACATAGAACTGCCAATCACAGTGCACTCAAGACAACATAGAAACATAGAAACATAGAAAGTTACAGCACAGAAGGAGGCCATTTTGGCCCATCGTGTCTGCGCCGACCGACAAAGAGCCACACAGCCCTTCGTCAGCAGCCCGAAAGGTTACATACAAACCCATAAACTATGACGGAAAGGCAAAGAGCACCCAGCCCAACCAGTCCACCCCACACCACTGCAACACCCCTTATACTAAAAACACCTACACTCCACCCCAACTGGAGCCATGCGATCTCCTGGGAGAAAAGATCTGGGAAAATGCCTCTCCAGCCCATCCAGGTGATCGAAACTAGTCTAGGAGATCACTCTGGCCATATTCTATTGCCTGCAGTACTTACCATTATATCTGTGCCGACCAACAAAAGGTCATCCAGTCTAATCCCAATTACCACCTTTAGGTTACGGCACTTTTCTGCATCCAGGCCGTGAGTTCCAGATCCCCACAACCCTCTGTGTAAAGAAACCCCCCTCAAATCCCCTCTAAACCTCCCACCAACCACCTTAAAACTATGCCCCCTCATAATAGCCCCCTCCACCAAATGAAATAGACCCTTACTATCCATTATGTCCAGGCCCCTCAATATTTTGTACACCTCGATAAGGTCTCCCCTCAACCTCCTCTGTTCCAATGAGAACAAACCCAGCCTATCCAATCTGTCCTCATAACTAAGATTCTCCATTCCAGGCAGCATCCTAGTAAATCTCCTCTGCACCCTCTCGAGTGCAATCACGTCCTTCCTATAATACGATGACCAGAACTGCACGCAGTACTCCAGCTGTGGCCTAACCAAAGTATTATACAATTTAAGCATAACCTCCCTGCTCTTATATTCTATGCCTTGGCCAATAAAGGCAAGCATTCGTATGCCTTCTTAACCACCTTATCCACCTGGCCTGCTACTTTCAGGGATCTATGGACAAGCACTCCAAGGTCTCTTTGTTCATCTACACTATTAAGTGGTCTACTGCTTTATGTGTATACCCTTTCCTTATTAGCCCTCCCAAAGTGCATCACCTCACACTTCTCTGAATTAAATTCCATTTGCCACTGCTCTTCCCACCTGACCAGTAGATTGATATCCTCCTGCAGCCCATGACTTTCCTCTTCATTATCAACCACACAGCCAATTTTAGTGTCGTCTGCAAACTTCTTAATCATACTTCCTATATTCAAATCTAAATCGTTGATATATACCACAAAAAGCAAGTGACACAGTACTGTGGAACCCCACTTGAAACATCCTTCCAGTTACAAAAACATCCATCAATCATTACCCTTTGCTTCCTACCTCCAAGCCAATTTTGGATCCAACTTGCCACTTTGCCCTGGATCCCATGGGCTTTAACCTTCATGACCAATCAACCATGCGGGACCTTATCAAAAGCCTTGCTAAAGTCCATATATAGTACATCATATGCACTACCCTCATCGACCCTCTTGGTTACCTCCTCAAAAAATTCAATCAGGTTAGTCAAACACGATCTTCCCTTAACAAATCCGTGCTGACTGTCCCTAATTAATCCTTGCCTATCCAAATGCAGATTTATCCTGTCTTTCAGGACTTTTTCCAATAATTTTCCCACCACTGAGGTTAGGCTGACAGGCCTGTAATTACTCGGCCTATCCTTTTTGCCCTTCTTAAACAAGGATACTACATCAGCAGTCTTCCAATCCTCCGGCACCATGCCCATATCCAAAGAGAACTGGAAAATGATCCAACATTTTGTAGGCAAGCTAACAGTAAGTTATTCATAAGGTCATAAAATAGCTGCTTATTCAAAAAAGCTGACATACGAACAGAAGATACCAACCGCAAAGATTAGAAGGATTTAGGCTAAACGCCTACAGAAAATGCAGGACATTATGAGAGGTTGTAACTCCAGTGTGACAAGTTCACTTTGGCAGTTTGCATTCTAAACATGGAGTTCATAATTTTTAATGAAAAATATATGATTTTAAAATGGAGACTGAATTATGTCTCTATGCCCTGGTCCAATTATCCGCTTCTCACAAAGCTGCTGCAATTAAAAATTATACTTGGTCTTGACTCCCATGTGCAATGCCACAGGAGATAGTATAGTACCAGTAATGTAGCACAGAAGCAGTGACTGGCAGCTACACAGAAACCACAGTTAGCATCAAAGGTCCACTTGAGGGAAGATGTCGTTCATATGGTATATGGGTACTGAACATCGAGGGGGTCACTTTAGCTTTTGTACATCTCTCCCCATTATCCTTTTGATTGAAGCCATTGGAAAAGAAAATTGGGAGAGGTGTATAGCAGGCAGCCAATCCAATATCGGCTGTTTTACGCTATCGGCAAGTTAAAATGACCTCTAGTCAGATGCTCGGCACAAATGAGAAGACCTGGCCCTTGATTACGTCTTTTTCAAGGCCTTAATGAGCTTAGTGCACAGCAGGTGTATCTCTAGAAGCACCACAGGTGCTTGCTGGGTGGAGAATGGCGCACATTGTGCACATGGTGTTGAACAGACCTCTGCACTGGATGACACAGGAAGCTGGCACCTGGCGGTGACAGGAGGGCACTTTGTAAGTTCACACTCCTGGGAAGGAAGCCTCATCTGCTGGGAGCAAAAACTTGGACACCCATCATGCCAATGCACAGCAGCATTATGGGATTGAAATAACACATTTATTGGCCCCTTAATGTACAAAATGTGTAGTGACAAATTTCTGTTGCATAAATCTTTGAACGAGTATGTTCTCATTCAAACATTCACTCAGAACTCTGTTATGCTATTGGCTTCCAAGATGCAAATTTGAGATAATTTGACTATACACGGCATGCAAGCTTTCCATGTGCTCATGACTCACTTTTCCAATCTTTAAATTGCTCATTGAACTCACTGTAATCTTCTAATTAACAACAACAATATTATCCTCTTTAGAATCTCCAGGCAATATTTATGCCATGCTAAATATTGTACGTGTTACATTACATGGTCATCAAATGTTGTCAGTGTTGGATATATATTGTTCCAAGCTTAATTTTTCAATTACAAAAGCATGTTTTTTAATGTGCCCTTACCTGGGTATTAAATTATTAAAATTTATCCAAAAATGAGAGTGTGTTGATCCATATCAATCCATGTAATATTTTCTCATGATCAGTGTTTTTACAATAAAATATTTTATTATAGTAATCGATTTGTTAATATTTTCAATGCTAATTCAGTCCCATCTGCAGCAAGGTCAATGCAGCTGATTCTGAATTTATGAAACTGTAACAGTAATTCAGTTTACTATAATGTCAATGGAATTCAATGAACATTTTTTATAACACTCGAGTGGACACTGAACTATCCAATTATTTTTCATATTTCTACACTGGTGACATCAAAATGGATTAGTGATATCACCATTTACATGAATCATAAAATATGGTTTAGAAAACTTGTAAGATTTGTTTTTTGGGCTTAAAACACAGTCAACATATGCGCAAAATGGCTTCTCTTTTTAATAATATTTTACGCTGCACCACATTGGCTAACAAAGTTCACTATCATTGGAAAAGAAAGGGCCCTGAATTTCCACAAGATTTTCCCAATCTCCCACCATAACCTTGGCGTAAAAACACCAGAAACACTGGAGAAATTACGCAAATGGTCATCTGCGCCATTTCATTGGGGTTCTCCTGATCACCCGCTGGAGAATCCCCTGCTGAAATTTCAGGCGCAATGTAAACTTAGAATCGACTTACTAGAATGTTGGTTGTTTAAATTCTGAGAATTACAGCAGGTTTTGTTGATCTCCCTGTAGCTTCAGCATGGGAGAACTTGAGATGCTCATGGTCAGCGACTTCTACGACTACTAGCGTTTAGTAGCAAACTGGCAAGGGTTTGTGCCCCCATTTTATTAGCGTGAAACAGGCAGAACAAGGGTCAATTTTGGGGACCAGAATCCCACACCCAAAGGACACCTGAAAGATGACCGACACTGTGATATTTTCACAGAGCACAGCACACACAGCTTCCTACATGGCAGGCAGCTCTCACGGAAGCCTCCGGAAATCTGCCTGGTTCTGTTTATTATTAACCTTGCACTTCCAGAACACAATACGTCCACATCCACAGTGTGGAGCTACAAACATTACAAGCTTACAGACATTACACTTCTCTCTCCTTAATGAAGAAGCCATCATAACAAACATCATACATAACTTTCATGTTTATACATAGCACAGGATATAATCTTTTTTTTTCCATATTTACAAATGTAACTTTACCATTTGTTTTCTGTTTTGAAGCGGATATCTTCGCTCTCAAACAGAACCTTCCAAACATGGTGTCGAATCTAAACTCATCCGAGGCTCATCCTGAGGAACGTTTTCCTCCACGGAATTTTCTTGATTTTCATTTGAACTCACTCTAACTTCAGGCTTTTTGTTTTCCTGACTCGGACTCAGACTTTCATTCTGATTCTCTCCTGGATTTGTTTCCAGTACATTAGATTTAGGATTTGCGACTGGTGTATCAAAACTATCTGATGAGTCAGAAATAATTGAATCATTCCCACCTTCAACTCCTTCCATGTCTGTAGGTAAAATATGATCAACATGAACAAACCTAACCTGTCCATTATCAAACATCTTTACCAAATATATGCGAGGACCACATATCTTCACCACTCTTCCTGGTAACCACTTTAACCATTTATGGTGATGGTTCTTCACTCTCACCTTCTGGTTTAATTTCACACTTCTCTCTTTTACTCTACCTCTATCATGATTCTCTTTCTGTCTTAATTGTGTCTCTTCTACTGACTGTGCCAAATTTGGCTTTAACAACAAGAATCTGGTTTGTGGCTCTCGTTTGAGAAACATCTCTGCTGGTGTTCGACCAGTAGTTGTATGAGGAGTATTTCGATATGTAATCAAAAATTAGCCAATTTGTGATCCAATGACAACTGTCGTTTCCTTGGATTTGGATCTAACATTTGTTTTATGAGGGCACATTTTACAATTTGTACAGTGCGCTCTGCTGCACCATTTGAAGCAGGATGGTATGGTGGAACCTTGGTATAGTTCACAATACGTCCACATCCACAGTGTGAAGCTACAAACATTACAAGCTTACAGACATTACAGACACAATATCGGCTCAGCCCATTTTCAGGCATACCGGGTGGCTGCTTTAAATAGGCGTATGGCCTGCTTTCGGCCCCCTGGCGATTTTGCTTTGGGATGAGCGGAGCAGGAACCGGGCCAGCTCTGGGATGAGCGAAGCAGGAACCAGGCCAGCTCTGGGATGAGCGAAGCAGGAACCAGGCCAGCTCTGGGATGAGCGAAGCAGGAACCAGGCCAGCTCTGGGATGAGCGAAGCAGGAACCAGGCCAGCTCTGGGATGTGTGAAGCAGGAACCAGGCCAGCTCTGGGATGAGTGAAGCAGGAACCAGGCCAGCTCTGGGATGAGCGAAGCAGGAACCAGGCCAGCTCTGGGATGTGTGAAGCAGGAACCAGGCCAGCTCTGGGATGAGTGAAGCAGGAACCAGGCCAGCTCTGGGATGTGTGAAGCAGGAACCAGGCCAGCTCTGGGATGAGCGAAGCAGGAACCAGGCTAGCTCTGGGATGAGCGGTGCAGGAACTGGGCCAGCTCTGGGATGAGCAAAGCAGGAACCAGGCCAGCTCTGGGATGAGCGAAGCAGGAACCAGGCCAGCTCTGGGATGTGTGAAGCAGGAACCAGGCCAGCTCTGGGATGAGCGAAGCAGGAACCAGGCTAGCTCTGGGATGAGCGGAGCAGGAACTGGGCCTGCTCTGGGATGTGCGAAGCAGGAACCAGGCCAGCTCTGGGATGAGCGAAGCAGGAACCAGGCCAGCTCTGGGATGTGTGAAGCAGGAACCAGGCCAGCTCTGGGATGAGCGAAGCAGGAACCAGGCTAGCTCTGGGATGAGCGGAGCAGGAACAGGGCCTGCTCTGGGATGTGCGAAGCAGGAACCAGGCCAGCTCTGGGATGAGCGGAGCAGGAACTGGGCCTGCTCTGGGATGTGCGAAGCAGGAACCAGGCCAGCTCTGGGATGAGCGAAGCAGGAACCAGGCCTGCTCTGGGATGAGCGAAGCAGGAACCAGGCCTGCTCTGGGATGAGCGAAGAAGGAACCAGGCCAGCTCTGGATGAGCGAAGCAGGAACCAGGCCTGCTCTGGGATGAGCGAAGCAGGAACCAGGCCTGCTCTGGGATGAACGAAGAAGGAACCAGGCCTGCTCTGGGATGAGCGAAGAAGGAACCAGGCCTGCTCTGGGATGAGCGGAGCAGGAACCAGGCCTGCTCTGGGATGAGCGGAGCAGGAACTGGGCCTGCTTTGGGATGAGCGGAGCAGGAACCAGGCCTGCTCTGGGATGAGCGGAGCAGGAACTGGGCCAGCTCTGGGATGAGCGGAGCAGGAACCGGGCCTGCTCTGGGATGAGCGGAGCAGGAACCGGGCCAGCTCTGGGATGAGCGGAGCAGGAACCGGGCCTGCTCTGGGATGAGCGGAGCAGGAACCAGGCCTGCTCTGGGATGAGCGGAGCAGGAACCAGGCCTGCTCTGGGATGAGCGGAGCAGGAACCAGGCCAGCTCTGGGATGAGCGGAGCAGGAACCAGGCCTGCTCTGGGATGAGCGGAGCAGGAACCAGGCCAGCTCTGGGATGAGCGGAGCAGGAACCAGGCCTGCTCTGGGATGAGCGGAGCAGGAACTGGGCCTGCTCTGGGATGAGCGGAGCAGGAACCAGGCCTGCTCTGGGATGAGCGGAGCAGGAACCAGGCCTGCTCTGGGATGAGCGGAGCAGGAACCGGGCCTGCTCTGGGATGAGCGGAGCAGGAACCAGGCCTGCTCTGGGATGAGCGGAGCAGGAACCAGGCCTGCTCTGGGATGAGCGGAGCAGGCTTCAGCGACCGCCAACAAAAGTTATGTTAGTTTTTTAAAAAACTTTTACAAATCGTTCCTGTGGAGCCAGGAGGAGCAGTGGTACCCGCCCGACTCCATAGCATCGCAATTGGAGTGCCCACCCTCCATTTCCTGATTGCAGCTCCACTCTCCTGGTGAGTCATTCAAAAAATGGCAAGGGACGAGCAGCCTGCGGAGGTGTGACAGGTGCTGGCAGCTCGCCAAACCTATTGGAATGAGGCCCAATTTCCGCTTACACAAATGCTGGCAAACTAATCATCACCCATGTATGAAACCTTAATGTCTTTCTCAAATGATTTCAGTTACACTGAGGTGCTTCTCCTGTAGCTTCAGCATGGGAAAAGAAAGGCTGCTATAGCTCAGATCAGGGTATCATAGAATCATAGAAATTTACAGCACAGAAGGAGGCCATTCGGCCCATCGTCTCTGTGCCGGCCGACAAAGAGCTATCCAGCCTAATCCCACTTTCCAGCTCTTGGTCCGTAGCCCTGTAGGTTACGGCACTTCAAGTGCATATCCAAGTACTTTTTAAATGTGGTGAGGGTTTCTGCCTCTACCATCCTTTGAGGCAGTGAGTTCCAGACCCCCACCACCCTCTGCGAGAAAACATTTCCCCTCAAATCCTCTCTATACCTCCTACCCATTACTTTAAATCTATGCCCCGGGTTGTTGACCCCTCTGCTTTCTCAAGTGATTTCGGTTACACAGCATGGGAGAACTTGAGATGCTCGTGAGGCCCCTTGTGTAAAATTGCCTTACCCTGAACACAGCCTGTGCCATGCCGGGTGCATTCAGGAAAACCAGGTCGACATGAAGCCGAACTTACGGTTCCTAAAAGAATCACTGCAGGTCGCCACCAAAAATGTACATTTGAACAAAATACTTACCTGAATGTGGCCTGGGAGAGGCAGGAGTGCTACATGGGGCAAAGCACTTCCAACCTTCCGATCCAAGCAACACTCTTTATGCCCAACACTTCATTTCTGATCCGCCAACCTGCTTTCTATCCATGCTGCTACATTTCATCTTACACTATACGCTTGCAGAAGCACTTCGCAACCAATGAATCATATTTGAAGTGCAATCATTGCTACATTGGCAAACAATGATAGCCAATTGCAGTAAATTAGATGAATGATGAGATAATCCGTGTTTTTTGTTGGTTGTGTTATCCAGAATGCCAGGGGAACTCCCTACTTTTCTTTAATTACAGCCTACTCTTGAAAAATGTAAGTTGCTTTAATGCCGTAAAAAATAGAATTATCCAATAATCCGAATTAAACAACACAGCAAAATGGGACTTTGAATTAAGAGGAGCAGACTGTAATTGCCATGGAATCTGTTAGCTGCACATGCCTTCTTTGAAGGATGGCACTTTCAACAATGCAGCACTCCCTCAGTACTCCCTTGAAGTGTCACTTCAGATTATGTATTCAAGTCAAGGAGAGGGACTTGAACCCATAACCTTCTGACTCAGAGGTAAGAGTGCTATCAACTAAACCACTTATGTGCAACAAGCTGAATATAATTTACATTTCATCTGTCATTTAGAGTACATATCAATGAGAATAGCTTTCATGATCCTGCAAGAACCCAAGCAAATCTTTCCCTTTTCTCCTGAAGGTAATGGCCAATGGTTTCATGGACACTGGCACACCTGCACTATCTAATGGTAGTCTTCATTGTTCATGTGTGCGCACCTTGTGCTGCGAGAGCAGCCTTGGAAGGGGGGGAAATTACAAAAAAATACATTCACAAAACATTCAAAAAACCTTTACCTACTAAATCGCTGAAAAATAATTTTAAAATAAAAACTTTAACTTACCTTTTCGCAGGTCTTCATACTTACTGCTGCTGGCAGGGCTGCACCCAACAGGTTTGATCCTGTCGGTATTCTGGTCGGGAGAGTGCTGAAAGTACGACGGTAACGCAATCTACGGCATTGCACGTCGTTTCACATCAACGCACCTCTCCCCGGTGGTACGTGGAAGCACCGTCGCAAAGAGGTGCCTGAGGATCCCGCCGACCGGGTTTTCGCTGCGGAGGGTCAAATCGCGACAAAAACACGGTTGCAAAATCAGCGAAAATCCAGCCCGAGGTTTTAGAATGGCTACAGCATGCCAACAAGCAGAAACGATTGACATGGCTAGTATTCCACAGCCCATTGTAAGTTCCATATACTAAATAGCATCAACAATATAGTTAGCACTATAGTAGATGTGAACATCAGTCACCTCAGTACATATGACAACTATTACTCTTTTACCACAAATGAAAATGGGGTGGTTAGATTACTTGATAATCACAGCCAGACATCAGATTTCCCAAGCTGTGGCTCAGTGGGTAGTGCTCTCAACTCTGAGGCAAAAGGTTCTGGGTTCGTATTCCACTCCAGGACATGAGGACAATATCTAAGCTTGAGAATGCAGTACTGAGAAAGTGCTGCACTGTCGGAAGTGAAGTCTTTTGGGCGAGATGTTAAACCGAGGCCCGGTCTGCCCTCAGGTGAACATAAAAGATCCCATTGCACGATTTTGAAGAAGAGCAGGGGAGTTCTCCCTGGTGTCCAGGCTGATATTAATCCTTAACTCACATCTAAAAGCATAATATCTGGTCATTAACACATTGCTGTTTATGGGAGCTTGTTGTGTGCAAAGTGGCTGCTGTGTTTCCTACATTACAACAGTGACTACACTTCAAATAGTATTTAATTGACTATAAGGCACTTTGGGACATCCTAAGGTCATGAAAGGTGCGATATAAATGCAAGTTTTTCTTTCTTATTCTCACATACACCAGTTCCTGAAAGGAAAATAAAGTATAAATGTGTAGATACATAAATACATTGGGGCTGAAATTCAGCCTCCCGAAAAAGCATCTTATCATTGGATAGCGGCGGCCGAGCGGCGGAGTCAAGTGGCTGCCGCCAGCGACATTCACCTTGGGGGTTTCTGGAGCGGTGCTCAATTCCACCCTGCTCCCCCCACTTCCACCGCGGTCTTGTGGATGTGGCCTTAAAGACGTCATCAGAGCGCGCACCGCTGCTTCTCTGCCCCGGAAGCTATATTCATTATAAAAAATCGACCTGCTGCCTGACGGTGCCTCCGACAGCATTTTGTGTTGGAGCACTGTGCCAGCCGGCTCAAGACTGCCAGCGGAGGTAAAGGAGTGTTACGTCAATCGCCATATTTTTGGTCAAAACATTTTCCGGATTTGTCAAAACATTTTTGGACTTGCGAAAACTTTATAGGGCTTGTGAAAACGTTCTCACCCACCCTTTTGAGATCGGCAGTGAACACTGGTGGCCTGGGGGCCTCAATCTGTACTCCACAGAGGCCTCATACTGAAGTTTGAGCCTACAGATGCAATGGGCTCAATGCTAGCTGGGGATTGCCTTGTGCACATTGTGCGAGGCAGGGAGACACGGAGGAGAAGGCGTCGCTGTCTGCAACAGCTCCAGAGGCAGCGGGCAAGAGAGGCAACAGACATGGCTGCCCAACATAGAGAAGGGCCTGGAAATGGCGACAGACCTCAAGGCAGAGAGATTGGACAGGAAGGAGCTGGCGTGAGGAGGAGGTATGCTGACCCCCCGCACCAGATAGTAGGCGATGAGGCAGATGCTTGCCAGCAACAGCCTGCAGAGGTTGAGGAGCATCAAGAGGATGGCGGAGAAGGCAATCAGCCATCTGCCATAGGAGGGGCCCAGCATAGAGTTGGGGGGAGAAGGCCCTATCATGCAAGGGTCTGTAGGCACCAGTTTTCCTTCATGGAGCTCACAGATGAACAATGTCTCCACAGGCTCCAATTCAGGAAGGACATCCTCAGGGAGCTGTGTAAGCTCCTGCGCCCAGATCTGTGGCCTCAGACAAGGCTGAGGACAGCCCTGCGCATCGAAACCAAAGTGACCATTGCACTAAACTTTTATGCAACTGGCTCTTTCCAATCTGCAACTGCAGACATTTCTCAGTTCTCCACCCGTCGCTCCATCCGGCAAGTGACAGATGCTCTCGACAAGAGAAGGCTGGAAAACATTTCTTTCCCAGTGACCAGGGAGAAGCAGATGGAGTGGCAGACCAGGTTCCCCAGGGTGCAGGGCGCCATCGACTGCATGCACGTCGCACTGAGGGCGCCACAAACCCATGCAGAGATGTTCATGAACCGAAAGGGATTCCACTCTTTCAACGTGCAGCTGGTGTGCAACCACCAGCGCAAGATCATGGCAGTGGATGCCCAGTATCCAGGCAGCAGCCACAATGCCTTCATCCTGCACCAGAACAGTGTGCCCACCGTGTTCTCGGGTCCAAACTAAGATTGTGGCTGGCTGCTTGGTGACAAATGATATCCACTGTGCACTTGGCTGCTCACTCCCCTTCGCAACCCCAGGACTGCTGCGCAACATGCCTACAACGACTCTCGTTCAGCCACTAGGTGCATAATTGAGCACTGCATTGGGATCCTTAAGCAGAGGGTGGCGTGTTGCAGTACTCGTCTGCTGCATGCTTCACAACCTGCCAATCATGAGGGGCCAGCCGCTGGAGGTCGATCCAGCAGTAGCACCTCAGGAGGAAGCACTGGAGGAGGAGGTGCAGAAGGAAGAGGAGCCGCAGGAGGAGGAGGAGGTGGACCAGGATGCGTGTTGCCAGCCATCTAGGAGGCGTCGGCGCCATCCCAACCCTGCAAGGGAACTGCAGATCCGTCTAATTGTTGCTCATTTCCGATGAGTTAATGCCCACATCACTCTTCATCTTTGCATTTCCATGGCCGTCCCAAAGGGTCCCTTCAGCCATCATTGACCACATATACCTGCCCAGATATAGGAACACAAAATAAAGATTTATTACAGAATAAAGAAAGGTGCAAAAAAACACACACGTAATCATTTCTCACCCTTGTGCATTTCCTTATAATGCCTCTTCCACAAACCTATTCTACTACTACACCACAGTGTCTCCCCTGTGGCTGCCTCATGGGTCTGGGAAGGCTGCTGTGTTTCCTGTGTAGAAGCTACAGATGTCCTTCCAGGGCGCCCTCGATTAGCTCGAGCCCTGGAAGGGCCAGCTGTAGGCTGGGCAGCACACCCCCTTGGAGGGTTCAGTCAGCCTTGGCTTGGGCGGCTCCATACTTGGAGGCAATGGCGGAGTGACAGGTCTGGGGCCAGGAATGGTGTGATCCTGAGAGAGCGCATCATCATCATCCTGGTCCGAGGAGCCTGCACCACTCCCCGGGGGCAGCACGTCACAACCACCACTAATCTGAGGGAGGTCAGGTCGGTGCTGTGGTGCCACACCGGAAGGTTCCCCCATGGCCCGTGGTGGACCCAGCCGCGGAGGCAACACAGAGGTGTCGGGTGGCATCGAGCTGAGACTGCATGAGAACAGCCACAATCTCAAAGCCACTAGACAAGACAGCAGTAAGGCGCTCTGTGGCCTGTTGCCTAGAGTGCATAAGAGCATTCTGAGCTTCTAGGGCCACGGCCATCCTCCAGAGCAGCACTAATACTCTCGTTCACTTGCACCTGTGCTGTAATGGCAGCTGCCACATCCCCAACGAGTCGCGGCATCACAGCTGGATCCGCACGGTCACTCTGGGAGTCCACCATCATTTGCACACTGGCAACGATGGACTCCATAGAGTGCACAGAGCTGTCGCCAATGCGAGAGGCGGACTCCTCCATGCTCCTGACCACTTCCGACAGCCTCTCGGGCACCCTTGCCACTGTCCCCAACATCTGGGAATGCATGGCCTCCACCCTTCTTTCATAAGCCCCAACATCGATGGGCTCATCCGAGTCTTCTTCAGCAGTACTCCCGTGCACAATCGCCCCCCAGAGAGATGGCACCCGAGGTTCCCTTTGCCCGTCACCATGCTGCAGCCCGCTAGGCCCCCGTGCAACACCCAGTGCAAACCCCTCTGCTATGTCTAATAGATCGGACCGCGTACTCCCAGTATCTGAGCCGGTGCGTGTGACTGTAGGAAGCAGTGATGGGGTGCTGACAGTAGTGTCCTCCTGTTCCTCCGCCTCATCTGACATGGCACCAACAGCTGGAGTGGGCTCCAGGGTGTCATCCAGGCTCGCGTCCCCAATGTCCTCCAGGGTGTCAGGATGGCCATGGCTGTCATTGTCCTCGTCGCTGCCCTCCAGGCTTGGCCTCTCATTGTCCACATTAGCCTCTCCCTGGCCTCAGCTGCCACTGCCCTCATGGCTGTCATCATGCCCTGCCCTCCCCGTCGCACCAGCGCTAGGACCCTCACCTCGGCTCTCATCTGCAAGCATAAATGGCAAAAGGCTGCTGTTAGTGGGAGGTAGGGAATTGATGCATGGAGGCTGCAACTTGCACACTTTCAGAAGGAATCACACAGTCGGCGCTGGCGCTTTCAGGGTGAGATAGCATTAAAGGAGGTCTTTACTTATCCATGCTGCCCACAGCAGGATCGGCAGTACCGGAGGCTACAGGGAAGGCAGCATGTCTGCCCATTAGCGCCTCGATCCTCTCTTCTAATGGTGTGAGGACCTGTATCTCGGGCTCACCACCACCAGTCCTCCTTTGCTCCATGCGGTTGTGAGCAACCTTGGCCTGCAAAACAAAGAATGCTTGCTGAGTAGTAGTGTCATGAGGCATCAGAATATGAGTGCACAAGAGTGTGTCCCTGACATGCAGCTGTAACTGTGACATGAAAGGGAGTCTCCATTGCCAGAACACACACATATGTATACAGGCCTCAACAGTGAGATGCTGCTTCAATGACTATATAGTGAAGGTGGGAAATAAGAGAGGGATGAAGGAGAGACTCGCAGATGGAAGGTCAGCAGTTGGTGGAACAGGTACTCATTTTCATCAGATGAATGATGTTGTTCATCCTTTTCCAGCATTGGGTGGCGGTCCAACCATGAATGGAGGTCCCTGAGACCTCCACAGCTATCTCTCTCCAGGCATTGCTAAAGACCTCGTGAGTTGGTCTGTCTACATCAGGGTACAGCACACGCCTCCTTCCCTCCACAGCCTGCATGAGTGTCTCCAGTTCTGCATCAGAAAATCGGGTTGCCCTCCTTCCTACTGGTGCAGCAGCTATGGCCTTAACTAAAGGGCCTCCCCTGCTCAGGGCCTAGCTGCAAACCTTTAAGAAGGCCAGGGACCAGCTGGTTCATTAGTAGCAAATCACCAGTCGGTGAATTTCGCGGTACAGTGGCCGCTGTACGTTCCCCACCCACACCGCAGCAAACTGCCGATTCCCACCGGACAATATTTTATTTTTACAAAAAAAGCTGAATTTTGATCGAATGGCCGCCGCTGTAACCAGTAATGGCGGCCAAGAAGCAGTAGATGCGCTCCGTTTTGGGCGGACCTGAATTTCTAACTCCATTATGTTTTATTCTGGTGCTGTTCCATGCAATGCTGCAGTACATTATTCTACCCAGTTTGTATTTGGTGCAGTTATCTCTAGAATATTGATGGTTCCTTGTGCACCAACACATAGACCTTTGTTGCAAAATGTAATTTTGTCATGACTTAAATCAGATACGATGAATCACTTTGTTCCAGTTTTTCACTGTATTCCAATACTCTGAGACCTTGGAAGAACGATTCACATTTATTTCTAGGATATACATGGCATAACCTAGTAACAGGATTGCACAAAAAGGGCTTGATTATCTGTTCTGAAAAAAAATCACTGACGGCTTCATTAAATAGGAATGCATTACCACTAAGTACTTTATCCGGACAAAAAATATTAATTGCTATGGTTCCACAAAAAGCTAATGTACTTAAAGGGACATGAAGATTAGCAACAGCAAGTTAAAAAAACAGCAACGGTTCTTGACTGAGAGATAATTATTTGCTAATAAGTATTCCTGCATTAAATATATTTCTAGTTTTACATGGAAAGAAGCCTGTGAAGGTTGTTAATAAGTAGATTACAAAAACAGTAGAAAGCAAGATATCAGTACTCACAACATCGCCTCGAATATAGAGGGGGTGAAATGCCTTTATTTTTTCCATAATAAACAATCCAATAACAAGGTCTCGCATTTCAAAGACATGCATTCTGACAAATTTTTTAGCAGAACATACATTAGAGAGTAATTTTGAGTTCTTAATACATCAGCACAAAGCAACGTATTATCAGGCATATACTGCAGCCTGTAAATTAATCTTGCAAAAGGTGGAAAATAAACACTAAAGAATTTTAACTAATCATGAATGGGCTGCTGGAGTTAATCAGCACCTCAAGTTTAATTATGCCATTTTATATAACAGATGGTTGTTAAACCCATCCTGGTCCAGTCCTTGGCATATAGTTGTTCTACAATTCAATACAAATTCCATGTAATGTTTAGACAAATTTAATGCATTGTTGGAAACCAGAAAAAAGTCAATTATTTAGATTACTCCCTCCTCCCAAATTTAGTTTTAAAATCGATACAATGCAGGACCAGGAGAGAAGGTACCTCTTAACAGAATGAAGCAGCAATGACATTTGCATTAGATTTTATTGTTGCTGTGCCTGGGTATATTGGATCGCTTGAGTAATCATCATCATCATCATAGGCAGTCCCTTGAAATGGAGGAACACTTGCTTCCACTCTAAAAGTGAGTTCTCGGGTGACTGTACAGTCCAATACAGGAATTACAGTCTCTGTCATAGGTGGAACAGACAGCGGTTGAAGGAAAGGGTGGGTGGATAGTCTGGTTTTCCGTACCCTCCTTCCACTACCTGCGTTTGGTTTCTGTATGCTCTCGCCGACGAGACTCGAGGTGCTCTTCCTCCACTTAGGGTGGTCTTGGGCTAGGGATTCCCAGGTGTCAGTGCACTTTTATCAAGGAAGCTTTGAGGGTGTCCTTGAAACGTTTCCTCTGCCCACCTGGGCTCGCTTGCCGTGTAGGAGTTCCAAGTAGAGTGCTTGCTTTGGGAGTCTTGTGTCGGGCATGCGAACAATGTGGCCCATCCAATGGAGCTGGGTGGTCAGTGCTTTGATGCTGGGGAAGTTGGCCTGATCGAGAACACTGACGTTGGTGCGTTTATCCTCTCAGGATCTTGAGGAGGTAGCGCTGGTGGTGTTTCTCCAGCACTTTGAGGTGTCTACTGTATATGGTCCACGTCTCTGAGCCATATAGGAGGGCGGGTATCACTACTGCCCTGTAGACCATAAGCTTGGTGCCAGATTTGAGGTCCTGGTCTTCAAACATTCTCTTCCTCAGGTGACCGAAGGCTGCGCTGGCACACTGGAGGCGATGTTGGACCTCGTTGTCAATGTCTGCCCTTGCAGATAGTACGCTTCTGAGGTATGGAAAATGTTCCACAATGTCCAAGGCCGAGCCATGGATTTTGATGACCGGGGGGCAGTGCTGTGACGCGTTGGTCAGGTTGGTGGAAGACCTTTGTTTTACGGATGTTTTATGCAAGGCCTATGCTTTCGTACGCCTCAGTGAAGATGTTGACAATGGCTTGGAGTTCGGCTTCTGGATGTACGTAGATGCAAGCGTCATTGGTGTACTGTAGTTCAACAACAGAGGATGGGATGACCTTGGATCTAGCCTGGAGGCGACGAAGGTTAAACAGGTTCCCATTGGTTCTATAGTTTAGTTCCACTCCAGCGGGGAGCTTGTTGAGAGTGAGATGGAGCATTGTAGTGAAGAAAATCGAGGCGAGCGTTGGTGCGATGATGCAGCCCTGCTTGACCCCGGTCCGGACATGGATTGGGTCTGTGGTGGATCTGTTGGTCAGGATCACGGCTTGCATGCTGTCACGGAGCAGGTGGAGGATAGTGACAAACTTTTGGGGGCAGCCGAAACGGAGGAGGATGCTCCATAGTCCCTCACAGTTGAAAGTGTCAAAGGCATTGTGAGGTCAAAGAAGGTCATGTACGGGGTTGGTGCTGTTCCCTGCATTTCTCTTGTAGTTGTCACGCGGTGAAGATCATGTTCGTTGTACCCCTTAGTGGACGGAATCTGCATTGTGATTCTAGGAGGAGCTCTTCAGCCACAGGGCGAAGACAATTGAGGAGGATTCTAGTGATGACTTTCCCAGTGGCCGACAACAGGGAGATCCCTCTGTAGTTGCCGCAGTCGGATTTGTCCCCTTTATTGAAGATGGTCATGATTACGGCATCTCTGAGATCTCCCGGCATGCATTCTTCCTTCCAGATAAGAGAGATGAGGTCAGGCATTCATACCAATAGTGCTTCTCCGCCATACTTTAGTGTCTCGGTGGGGATTCCATCTGTTCCTGATGGCTGGTTGTTCTTGAGCTGATGATGGCCTTTTCTACCTCGTGCAGGGCTGGGATTTTGCTGAGATGGTGTCGGGTAGCATGCTGCAGGATGGAGTCGAGGACACTCGTGTCAAAGGCAGAGTCTCGATTAAAGAGATCTTTGAAGTGCTCCTTCCAGCAGGCCCTGACTGCCTCGGTGTCCTCGGTGTTTAAGGATTGCTTGAGTGTAGGGAATACGATTGCATTCCCGGCACCCAATTGCCTCATGCAGCCGAAAAATCTGACGCCGGCCTGGTATTGGATGGGTTGCCCCACACTCCCAATCCCATTGAGAGTTCCCTTGGCTCCTGTGGAAGGGAGTCAATCCAGATTTTCACTTTGTTTTCGGGACTCCAGGTTTGGATGAGGATGAATATTCCTTACTTTTGTTCAATTTAATAAGTTAATAATATTAACCCTCAAAGAAAAATGCAATTGTCTTGTACCAAAACATGTCGAAAGTACGTCAAGCTGCAAATCCTCAAAATTACAGTTTCCATATACAGGGAGAAGCTAAAGAAACCTATCTGTTCAGCTTTTCTCTCCTTGCACAAACACTGGCAGTTAAATTCAACCATGCTTCCTATGTTGATATATGCAGCTGCCTTTGATCTTCTCCTTTGAATTGCTATATTTTAGTAATTCAGGTTTTATTGTTTAGTCCTTTCATTAAAAAGGACAAATAAAATACACGTGCCTTGATTGTAAAAGAAATGCTTGGAGTGATATCACAGACCAAAGATCGAAAACTAAACACCAAAGGTCAGTACCATGATTCCAACCCATGGGGGAAGATTTCCTTTATGTGCTAGATATAGCAACATTGTAAACATATTGGGCTAGAAATTCCGCAGCTTGTCATTATTTGACAAGTAATGTCATTTTTGTGAAGAAATAAGAAAAATTTTACTATTTTTTAAGCGGGTAAGTTTGCCCCAAAAATACCCCTGTCGTTAAAAAACGGTGTTGCCGGAGGAATCAAGTTTAATACCACCGTCCTTGCCAAAAATACAGGAGAGAAAATACAACAAAAAATTTGCAAAAATAAAAAAACGAGTAAACATCACAAAAGCCTTAAGAAATGAATCGCTGAAATTTTTTTTTACAAACCTTCAACTTAGCTTTCTTGTCAGTGTTCTTACTTACCGACATTTCTTAGGCTGCAACGCTTGCTTTTTCCATGCGTTGATTTTGACCCAAGTACGGGTTCACCGAATGGCTAAATTTTGGCATTCTTATATTTAAGGTATGGCAATCCGGAAAATGGAGATATTTTGAAAACGCCATTCTTAAACTTTGGGGAATTTTGCGCACTTTATTTTAAGAACAAAAAATCATGTTAAAACGTGTGTTAGGCTGGTTAATTTCTAGCCCATTCTTTATGAATATCTTCATGATTATCTAACACCTAGTAGACAGAGGAAATCTTTTCCCTCCTCTCCTTCCTTCCCCCAATATGTTCAGAAACAAGTACCATCAGGGAAGGAATACGTGATATCTTCTATGGCTCTACACGTCATTCATCAGCAATCCATGGTTATTGTTTTGGTCGCCAGCCACACAGCAGAATTGGACAGGTTGCTGGTTTGTGCATGCAACTTCACACGGGAGTTCGTAGGTTTAGCTGCTTTTCGCATGGAACAACAAAATACATGCTCCAATACGCTGGTCTCCCCACAGGCCAAAGTGCAGAAAACACTAGGTCACTTAGAAGACATATAGTCCGGGTGAATGTTGTGGTGTGAACCAAGACATCAATGCTTTTCAGCCTTCTAGAAAGCCATCAAATACTCTGAAACATCATACATCACATATCTTATCATGTCTCTGGACCCTGGAATTCGCTGCCTAAACCTTTATGTCTGGCTACCTTTCCCCCCACCTTCAAAAGACTCCTCAAAGCTTCCCTCTTTGTCCATACTTTCAGGCAACTTCCTTTATTTTTCTCCTCTTCCCACTAGTTGTCCACAAGTTCTCCTGTGAATTTGCTACGTGAAAGTTGCTACCTAAATGTGAATTGATGTGCTATTCTAGCTGATTTTCTATTCCAACACAAGATTGGTGGGGCTGGGGTACTGGATTGCTGCGAGCAAACTTGCACAACAGAGCAGAGTCTGATCTGTGTGTGCTTCCAGCCAGCCCGTGCCTGCAGCTTGAAGTTTGTGAGAGGAAGTGGAAAATATTGTGATACTGTAGCCCGTAAAGGAATGCTGGAAAAACTTAAAAATGCTGCAGTCATTTAAGAAAAGTGGTTGCATATGGACTAAAAAAAAACGCTCGAGCCTTTCAAAAGGCTGAAAATAGTATTTGCCAGCTTTTCAGTATGAGGAGGGCTAGAAGGGGCAGGCCACAAACAATATGGAGGCAGGAAACTGAATCAATGGGCAAGTGATGGACGGGTGTAGCATCCAAACCCTGTGTGATGGCTGATGAAGGACATTATACCTTTACATGGGGTGGATGTGGAAGGGACTGTCTTGTTTGATTTTCCAGGACACTCTCCACAGAACAAAATAGTTAGTGCACTATGCCTGTCAGGAGGTAGCAATCAGTCCTGTGCAGTACCTGAAGGACACAGCAACAAATAACATACTTTAAGGAATCTGACAAGGTAAGACTACTGAACAGTACCATGTACTAAGTAGATGACCCAAGATTGCATGCTACAAAGTGTTGCCAGTCAATCTATTCCACATTTACTGTGCACACATGCCGAGTTCTCGATAACCTTACAGCTCTTTCATAATATCTCATGCTTCCAGCATACATTCAAGCTGTAACTTAAAACTGAATGTTTTGGTTCACTGATATCTTCCAAGGGATTCACACAACATACCATTGTAACACAACCAATGATGTGTGCGCACTTACACCTAGGATAAGCTCACTGAAAGTAATACGCAGGCCTATCATTTGCGTACATGCTCCTTAAATTCCAAAAATACGAGTAACAAAAAAATCAGAAACATTGGAAAAAAAATCTATAATAAAAGCCATACTAAAAATACTGTAAACATTGCAGCAAAAAAAACATACAAAGCCTGTTCCCCTTTAAGAGCTCCATCACACATGAAGAGTTTCCCTTGAACACATTCAGAGTGGGCTTCAAAGGCAAAAATTACAAACCTAGAGCATAACCCAGGAAATTATGCCAGGTATTCATTTCAATATTATTGCAATGATTTAATGAGGCTATGGGAAGAAATGTGTCCTAGCGTTCTCGTGCACATAATACAACTGTTGGGAAACAGGGAAACAGGGAAGGAAGGAAGGAAGGAAGGAAAGGAAGAGGAAGGAAGGAAGGAAAGGAAGGAAGGGAAATAAATAAATGTATGTGTCCTAGTATTCTCGCACATATCGTACAACTGTTGTGAAACATTGCACATAGTACAATTGGCACAAAGAAAGAAAAAAAATACTTGGATTTATATAGCGCCTTTCATGACCACGAGATGTCTCAAAGCGCTTTACAACCAATGAAGTACTTTTGGAGTGTAGTCACTTGTAATGTAGGAAATGCGGCAGCCAATTTGCTCACAAGCAAGCTCCCACAAACAGCAATGTAAAACTCACTAGAAAGACCAGGCAGAAGGGATTGGATACAAAAAAATGCCTGAGGTCAGCTCACCCGATTTTACGATTGTTCTGTGCCAGCAGTGCAGCTGGTCTGAAAATACGATCCTAAAATGCGAACATACTAACTCGGAGTTGGAGAAGACCGCATTGTCTCTTTCATCCAAGTGGTAACACACTCATTTAACTAGGTCTCATCTGAATAGAGGTAACTGGAGCATTGCATTTTGAAACAAATGAATATGCAATTAATGAATAATTGCAGCGGAAATTAAGTATAACTTCAATATTGTCTTTACCTAACCCACTTTTATGGAACAGAGCCACCCATTATGAGATTTTTTTTCCTGAACAATCTGGTTTTTCAGCTAGCATTTCTGTCTGCTTTTGTGTTGTGTTTGGCAAGGTCTGTCGCACTGCATAATATGTAGAGCAACACATGATTATGAGCAGCCTATAATGTATGGCAGTTCGTGTTTATATGTGGGAGCGATGAGTAATGGTTATAATTAAGAGCTTTTAGTGAATGATAAGGAACCTACGCTACATGAACTAAAGGAGCAGACATCTATTGCAAAGTAATTGTGTCAGCAATTTTGTCAGGGTGAAGCATTGATGAAAAATATAAAATGAGCAGGTCATGACATTCAGGACTACTTTAATTTACGGTATTGTTTTCAAAAGGAGACAAAAGTTATATGATTTTGTTACAAAAATATAGGTCAGTGTGTTGCTGCCATTAACAATTTGCAATTTAACCCTTTTCCAAAGCCTCTACCAGCATCTACAGAGCGATATTTCCAAAACATCGTCATTATTGGACCTCCTGTGGAATTGCACATGATGGGCCCAAAGTTTCCCCTCCGGTTTTTTCGGCGCACTTACCTGAGGTGCGATGACTTTCTGCTTCCAAAACGGCACCGAAAATGTAGCTCCGTATTCTCCCCGCTCCTTGAACCATCCTAGGCGTGGCAAAAGCAGTGAAGGGGGGGGGGGGGGGTGGGCGGAGCTAGGGCCGTGCTGCTGAAACAGAGCCGGCAGCTGCGCACATGCGCAGTAGCTCCTTGTCCTCCCAGCGCATCCTGGCTCCGAACCCAATGCTCGTCGGCCCTATCCCTGGCCGAGTGGTCTGCCACACAGGCCAGCCGCTGCCGTCCCGTGCTGAGGGCTACAAGAAACAGGTTGGTGCGGGGAGACTTTTGATCAGGGAGGTGGGGTGGTGCAGGGTGGAAGAGTTTTGATGGGGGTGGGGAAGGAGGAGAATCGAAACATCGCTCGGCTTAATTTGTTTTAGGGAGATCCCTGTACAGGTAAAAAAATGATTGTGAAGGAGACCTGTAAAAATGTGCAAAGTAAAGTGTGACATGAATAAAGCCCTGTACATTAAGTAGCTGCTTGCGTTGTTTAAACTACTATTATTGTGTGTTTGCAAAGTTTCTTTATTTTCTTTTAATCTTTCCTTAAAACTTTGTAAGTCTTGGTGCTTTAGGTGCAGGTCTTCCTCGCTTCCTATTTTTTATTTGTTATTGAATGCTTTTTGTGCTTTGTTTAGTGTTTTGTAAGTCTTGGTGCAATGGAATGTACTAACCTTCGCTGATTTCTTAACTCTCCACAAGGGTTTTCTGTGTGGCCACAAGTGGCCACATATGCTGGCCTAAGTTAGTTTGGAGCAACTATTAGCTGTCCCCTACACTCTCTGTCTCTCCCTCTCTCTCTCTCTCTCCTCCTCCTCTCTCTCTCTCTCTCTCTCTCTCTCCCCTACACTCTCTCCCTGTAAAAAAATCCTAACTTACACTGGCGCAAATTAAATCTGCAGAATTCGGATTTTTAAGATACTCCAGAAAAATCAAGTTGCTCCAAAAAACCGGAGCAACTCCTGGGAAAATTTGAGCCCACTATGAGTAATACCTTGTTTGCACTTTTATATAGCACAAAAGGCACAAACTTAGTTGATTGTTCTGTGTTGCTCGCAGAAAATATTAGATCTATGATCGATGATCTATGTTTTATTTTTTTCTCATTCTACTTCTTTCTGAGTTCAGCTGTGGGTCAGTGGGAAGCACTCTCGCCTCTGAGTCAGAAGGTCGTGGGTTCAAGTCCCACTTCAGGGAATTGAGCATAAAAAATCTAGGCTGACACTCCAGGGAAGTACTGAGCAAGCGCTGCACTGTCGGAGATGCCATCTTTCAGATGAAATGTTAAACCAAGGCCATGTCTGCTCTCTCAAATGGATGTAAAAGATCCCACGGCACTATTTCGAAGAAGTGCAGGGGAGTTACCCTGGTGTCCTGGCCAATATTCACCCCTCAATCAACATAACAAAAAAACAGATTATCTGGTCATTATCACATTGCTGTTTGTGGGAGCTTGCTGTGTGCAAATTGGCTGCTGTGTTTCCTACATTACAATAGTAACGACATTCCAAAAGTACTTCATTGGCTGTAAAGCACTTTGAGATGTCCGGTGGTTGTAAAAGATGCTATATAAATCCAAGTCTTTCCTTCTTTATATCCCTCTCTGTTTTGTCTTCTATTCTTTCTGTCTCCCCCTCTGTCTGCCTCTCTTTCTGTATGCCTCATATTTTCTTTATCAGTTCTACCCCTGGGTTTATCTCCAACTATTGGCCTCACAATATCCGGGCAGCTGTATCTGTTGAGGCAGGCCGCTGCCTGGGGTCAGCAACTCATGATATTCTTGGCCCTCGGTTGCTGTTTCCTTTCCTGCTAAGAGAGACTGAGCAATGACAGATGCACCCCACGGGACCTGCTCAGGAACCTGCACTGCTTCCCATAAATGATCTTTAACAAGCGCTTAACAAACACTCAATGGCTTTTTATTAGTTTCCATTACTTCTTTTTTGGGTGAGGGAGCTGGTACCATCAGAAAATTTTGATATTATTCCCTTTATGTCCACCTTCAAATAATACAAAATGTTAGAGAAACACCTCAGTCTGAGACATTGGGGTTGAATTTCCATGGGATTCTCCAGATTGACTGCCACAGCTTTGACAGAGAATCGACAGAAACCCTGGATAAATGTCATTTGATCTGGAGAAATCCCACCCAAATGAATGGCAATTGTGAACAATAAGGCCCATGGTGTTAACAGGAGAGTGGGCAGGTATAGCAGGAGTGGCGAGGTTGGGGCGAAGGAGTGGCGAGAGATTGCAGAGCGATGTGATCGGGGCCCAGGAGGGGGGTGAGTTCAGGGCCCAGAAGAGGCGTGGGCTCAGGAGCAGCATAGGCCAGCCCACACTACGATATGTGTGCATACTTGGTCTGTGCAGCACAGCTGGTCTCCAGTCGTCTTGGTTAACCTTTGCCACTGGACCAAGACCTAGCTCTGTCAAGCCCGTGTGGTGGTTGCTGTGCAACGGCCACTACACATTAAAAAAATCCACGCACAGGCATCTTCCACCCTTCAACATGTAGTTCAGGACCTGGAATATTAGGTACTTCATTGAAACACCTGTGAACTCATTGAACTCATTCTTTTTTGGCGTGGAAGTAAGTCATCCTCGATTCAAGGGACTGCCTAAGAAGAAGAGGATGGCAGGAACAGAAGGATGGCTGAAGAGTGCAGAGAATAGGTGTCAATGGATATTTTTTAGATTGACAAAATGTCGTTGGCATTCCCCAGGGATCTGTGTTGGGACCTCAATTCTTTTCCCTGTATATAAATCATTTGAATGTAAGCATAATGGGAATGGTATCAAAATTTGCTGGCAGTGCCAAATTAGGAGGCGTGGCAAACTGTGAGGAAGAATGTAGAAGACTGCAGGGAAGAGGAAAACTTGTGGCAAGTGCATTCAATATTGAGAATTGTGAAAAAAAAGCATGGGGGGTGATATGTCCTTACTATACAGTACAAATGCACACGAGGCCCGTGCTTGAGAGAAGATCACTCTATGACCAGCAACTTTTATTCCAGCACTGAAGTGATGAAGGTGGGTGGAGCTTCCCCTTTTATACCTGAAAGGCCAGGTTAGGAGTGTCTCCCTCAAGTTCACCACCTAGTGGTCAATGTTCCCACAGTGTACAACTAGTCAGTTTATACATGGGTTACAATGACAGTTAAATACGTGACATCACCTCCCCCCCAAAGTCTTATTGGGATCACAGGTTAAGTCTCTCTGGTGGTTTACGCTCCCTGGTAGAGCGCCTGAATTGGGGCTCCGGTTGTTGGGCGCTGGCCTGAGTGTCTGCTGTTTGCGGTGCCTCAGACCTGTCCGGACTGCCCACAGTGACTGGGCTCTCCTCCACTTGGTTCCGGTGTTCGGCCACCTGAGGAGGAGTGAACTCTACATCGTGTTCTTCCTCTGCTTCTTCTATGGGGTTGCTGAACCTCCTTTTAGTTTGATCCACGTGTGTGCGGCAGATTTGTTCACTGGTAAGTTTAACTACCAGAATCCTATTCCCCTCTTTGGCAATCACAGTGCCTGCAAGCCATTTAGGCCCTGCAGCATAACTGAGGATAAAAACAGGGTCATTGACATCAATACATTGCGCCCTCGCATTCCCGTTGTGGTAGTCACTATGGCCCCAAGTTTCGTGCCGTGGCGAAAACGGTGCGCCTCCGAGCTGGGCGCCTGTTTTTCGCGCCGAAAACTGCACCTAAAAAAAAATCCGATATTCTCGAGCTCCCTGGAGCTCGATGTCTGCTTGGCACGGCGCGCTCTTCGCAGCAGGGGGCGGAGCCTAACACTCGCGCCGATTTTCTAAGCAGCAGGGGGCGGGTACAATTTAAATTAGCCTTCGTGGTGCCGGCAATCCTGCGCGTGCGCGTTGGAGCGTGCGCGCACGCGCAGTCTCACACAAACATTGGCACTCGCCCATTTTTTAAAAATACTGCAGAAAAAGTGAAGATTTGTTTCTTGGACCCCTGCAAAGGCTTGTAATTTAATTTTTTTTGATATTTCTGTGTGTGAGGGAGTGCTTTTAGCAGCACTGCTGAATAAATCACCTGCTGAAATCAGTGAGTTCAGCTTTTCACTGCTAAACTTGCAGAACCGGTGCTGCATTGGTGCATGCAAATTAAGGACTGTGTGTTTGGAGAAATAAGAGTGCCAATTCAACTTTGCAATAATACGTGGTGTTGACAATGCAGCACCCATTCTGCCAATTTAAATATAAAACTGTCGATGTGGCTGCCTCTCCCTGTCCAAATGGCCTCAGTCCCCCTCACAGCTCGAAGGCTGCTGCTGTATCTTTGGCTGCCGGCCAGCCACTGACGCCGCCCCTAAAGCGTGGCCAAATGGCCTCAAGAACCTTAATGAGCTGCGTGTGTCCTGCGTTGATTCTTCGGCTGCCGGCCAGCCACTGACGCCGCTGCTATCTCATGGCCGAATAGCCTCGGGTCCGTCCGGTGCTGCTTCTTCGCGGCCAGCCACGAAGAGAATGAAGGCCTGCCTCAAGCACTGCAGCTCAGCTCGAAGCTTGCTGCCGCTGCCGTCGAGACACTGACGCCACACCCCTGCCTGTCTCCAACATGAAAGGCCTGCCTGAAGCATTTTCACACAGGTAGGAACATGGTTTATTAAATCTTTTTTTTGCTTATAAATTTTTATTCAGGTTGGATTTATTTGTATAATATTTGTATAAGTATAACTAAGGATTGATTGTAGAATTTAATGACTTCCCTTCCCCCCCCTCCCCCCCCCCACGCCTAATTTGTAACCTACGCCTGATTTTCTAAAGTGTAGACAAGGTTTTTTTAAACGTAGAAAAATCTTCACTTACTCCATTCTAAGTTAGTTTGGAGTAAGTTTTCACTGACGAAACTTTGAAATCAGGCGTAAGTGGCCGGACACGCCCCCTTTTGAAAAAAAAATTCTGTTCCAAAGTGAAACTGTTCTACCTGACTAGAACTGGAGCAAACTAAATGTGGAGAATTCCGATTTCTAAGATACTCCGTTCTACACCAGTTGCTCCTAAAAATCAGGAGCAAATCATGTGGAAACTTGGGGCCATTGTGACTGGTGCCTGCTGTCAACAGTTTCTTTCATGGTGGGGTGTATAAGGGATAACCTGGTTTTGAGTGTCCTTTTCATTAGCAGCTCTGTGGGTGGGACCCCTGTGAGCGAGTGTGGTCGGGATCTATTGGCCAACAGGAGGCGTGATAAGCGGCTTTGTAGGGAACCCCCTTGGATTCTGAGCATCCCCTGTTTGATTATCTGCACTATTCGTTCCGCCTGGCCGTTTGAGGCCGGCTTGAACGGTGCCGTTCTGACATGGTCGATACCATTTCCTGCCATGAAGTCCTGGAACTCAATGCTTGTAAACCACGGGCCATTGTCACTGACCAAGACGTCAGGTAGACCATGGGCGGCGAACATTACCCGTAGACTTTCTACCGTGGCCGAGGATGTGCTTGAATTGAGAATGTCACACTCAATCCATTTGGAGTAGGCGTCTACTACAACCAAAAACATTTTTCCCATGAAAGGACCTGCGTAGTCCACATGGATGTGTGACCATGGTTTGGCGGGCCAGGACCAGGGGATAAGGGGGGCTTCCCTGGGCGCATTGCCCAGCTGGGCGCACGTGTTGCACCTGCAAACACAAAGTTCCAGGTCTGCATCTATCCCTGGCCACCAAACGTGTGACCTGGCAATTGCCTTCATCATGACAATGCCCGGGTGCTCATTGTGGAGTTCTCTGATGAACATCTCTCTGCCCATCTGGGGCATGACTACTCGGTTTCACCATAGTAGGCAATCGCACTGAATCGAGAGTTCATTCTTGCACCTGTGAAATGGTTTGCATTCCTCAGGGCATGCCCCGTATGTGGCTGCCCAGTCCCCATTAAGGACACATTTCTTGACTAAAGACAGTAGCGGGTCTCTATTTGTCCAGACTTTGATCTGACGGGCTGTCACGGGTGAGCCTTCGCTTTCGAAAGCTTCCACAGCCATGACCATCTCAGCAGCATGCTCGGTTGCCCCCTCAGTGGTGGCTAGGGGGAGAATGCTGAGTGCATTGGCGCAGTTTTCAGTGCCTGGTCTGTGCCAAATTGTGTAGTCATAGGCGGCTAACGTGAGTGCCCACCTCTGTATGCAGGCCGATGCATTTGCCTTTATGGCCTTGTTGTCGGCCAAAAGGGATGTTAGGGGTTTGTGATCTGTCTCCAGCTCAAATTTCCTGCCGAACTGGTACTGGTGCATTTTTTTTAACAGCATATACACACGCAAGCACTTCCTTTTCTACCATCCCGTAGCCCCTTTCTGCCTGGTACAGACTTCTGGAGGCATAAGCTACCGGCTGTAACTGACCCTTGGCATTAAGATGCTGCAACACACACCCGACCCCATAGGACGACGCGTCGCACTTTAAAACAAGTTTCTTACATGGGTCATATAGCGTTAACAGATTGTTGGAGCATAACAAATTTCGTGCTCTACCAAAAGCCCTTTCCTGGCTGTCCTCCCAGACCTATTCACGACCTTTGCATAGGAGCACGTGTAGCGGCTCTAACAGTGTGCTCAATTTGGGAAGAAAGTTACCAAAATAGTTCAGGAGCCCGAGGAACGAATGCAGCTCTGTCGGGGTCTGGGTGCTCTCTGGATCGCTTCTGTTTTGAACGCAGTAGATCTGATCCCATCTGCTGCTACCCTCAAACCCAGGAATTCTACCTCTGAAACTAGGAAGACACACTTCGCCTTTTTCAGTCGCAGACCTACCCGGTCCAGTCTGCGTAGCACCTCCTCCAGGTTGCGGAGGTGTTCTTCAGTATCCCGACCCGTGATGAGGATGTCATCTTGAAAAAACACTGTCCTTGGAATCGACTTGAGGAGGCTTTCCATATTGCATTGAAAGATCGCCGTGGCCGAGCGAATCCCAAACGGACATCTGTTGTACTCAAACAACCCCTTGTGTGTCGTGATGGTGGTCAGTTTCTTCGACTCACTCGCCAGCTCCTGGGTCATGTAAGTTGAGGTCAGGTCCAATTTTGAAAAAAGTTTGCCACCGGATAGCGTCACGAAGAGGTCCTCCGCTCTCGGTAGCGGGTACTGGTCTTGGAGTGACACCCGATTGATGGTGGCCTTGTAATCACCACAAATCCTGACCAACCCATCCGCCTTGAGCACCGGCACAATCGGCTCACCCAGTCACTGAATTTGACTGGCGAGATGATGCCTTCCCTTAGCAGGCGGTCCAATTCGCCTTCTATCTTTTCCCGCATCACGTACGGCACCGCTCTGGCCTTGTGGTGTACTGGCCTGGCGTCCGGGTTTATGTGAATCACTACCTTGGTCCCCATGAAAGTGCCAATGCCGGGTTGAAATAGTGAGTCAAATTTGTCCAGGACCTGTGAGCATGATATTCGCTCCACAGAGGAAATTGCATTGACATCGCCCCATTTCCAGTTCATGACAGCCAGTCAACTCCTCCCCAGTAGTGCGGGACCGTCCCCTGGGACAATCCAGAGTGGCAACCTGTTCTCCAAATCTTTGTGGGTCACGACTACCGTGGCGCTGCCTAGCACCGGAATGATCTCCCTTGTATATGTCCGTAGCTGTGCGTCAATCGGCAATAATTTTGGCCTCCTGGCCTTGGACGCCCACAACTTTTCGAACTGTTTGATACTCATCAGGGAGTGGCTGGCCCCTGTGTCTAGCTCCATTGATACTGGATGCCATTGAGGAGCACTTTCATCATTATTGGTGGCGTCCTGGTGTATGAACTGTATATGTGCTCCACATGAACTCGCTGAACTTCAGCTTCCAGCAATTTCCCCCACTGTCCATTTGGCCCTGTAGGGCATACATCGGGCCCGTCCTCCTCGTACATCAACCTGGCTGCAGGCTTCGAGCACATACGTGCCAAGTGACTGCTGACGTTGCAATTTCTGCAGGTGTATTGCTGATACCTGCAACCTCTGGCTGTGTGTTTGCCTCCACACCTCCAACATGAGCCGTTGTTGGAAACAAAAGGCCCATCACCAGTCGATCGTCTCTGACTGTCTGTGTAACTGTTTTTAAGCACACCATTAACAGGTGTTGATGGCCGCATTACTGGCCGCATTGTCCCTTGTGATGGCATGAATCGCCGTTCAGCTAGCCATTGTCTCTGTTGAATTCCCCCTTTGGATTCAACTACATGCTCGGGCATGTCCACTGTCTGCCTGGGGAACTGTGCCATGTTAACAATGTTGATTCCCTGTCTATTTGCTGCATTTAAACCAAGATTTTTGTCAAACATCATTCTGGTCTCTTCCTCCCCTGAGATAAATGTCTGGGCCATCAAAGCCGCTGTTTCCAGGGTCAAGTCTTTGGTCTCAATCAGTTTCCTGAAAACCCCAGCGTGCCCGATGCCCTCAATAAAAAAGTCTCACAGCATCTCCGCTCTGCATGCATCTGGGAACTTACATAGGCTCGCCAGTCGCTGGAGATCTGCCACGAAGTCTGGAACGCTTTGTCCTTCTCGCCACCGGTGCGTATAAAACCGGTGTCTCGCCATGTGCATGCTGCTCGCCGGTTTAAAGTGTTCCCCGATCAACTTACTGAGCTCTTCAAAAGTCTTGTCCACCGGCTTCTCTGGTGCTAGAAGGTCCTTCATCAAGGAGTACGTCCTGGACCCACAAACCGTCAGGAGATGAGCCCTGCGTTTGTCGGCCAAATCCTGTCCCAGCCATTCCTTAGTGACGAAACTTTGTTGTAGTCTCTCAATAAAGTCGTCCCAATCATCACCAACACAGTACCTCTCGTCTGTGCTGCTAGTGGCCATGCTCGCGTGGTTTAAATCCCAGTTTCTCGTAGCCAATGATATGTCCTTACTATACAGTACAAATGCACACGAGGCCCATGCTTGAGAGAAGGTCACTCTGTGACCAGGAACTTTTATTCCAGCACTGAAATGATGAAGGTAGGTGGAGCTTCCCCTTTTATACCTGAAAGACCAGGTTAGGAGTGTCTCCCACAAGTTCACCACTAAGTGGTCAATGTTCTCACAGTGTACAACTAGTCAGTTTATACATGGGTTACAATGACAGTTAAATTCATGACAGGGGGGAGGTGGGAGAGAAACTAGAAATATATCCTAAATGGCAAAATGTTCAATTTAATTGAGGAACAGGGAAATTTAGTGGAGGATTTACAGAAAGGAGGTATAAACCCGAGGAACAACATCAGGAAAATAAACACAAGTTAACCTAGGACTCGGAATAGAAACAGCGACAGAGCAATTTATTAATCCAACCACCCTACAGAAGTGTTGACACTGAAGGATTCTACTGTATAAGTAGAAATAGAACAATAGATCAAGCAAAATGGAAGCATAGCTGGATGTATTGTACAGATGAAGTATAACACACTGTGAAACAGGGCTTTGATTGTTGCAAAATTGATGAGAAATTTAAAGGTCACTGATATTACAAACTAAAAATTTGTTGATTTATTCGTTCTATTGCTAATATAATAATACTAATAGCAATGTGTTTATATGTTTTTAAGGCTAATGATTATTCCACTCCCACTTAGGCCAATATGGTATCATGTACCTTTAGGGTTGCCGTGACTAGCTGAAATTGTGATGACCATGAAACAGTTGGCAATCTAGCCTGCCACAGAGATAAAAGCAGTTGTGCTGAAGATCTGAATTTCCTGGGAGCAAGGCTGTCGGCAGCAAACATAAAATTATAGAAACCCTTTCCAAATGTATCCTTTCCCACTCAGACAGTTCATTGTCCAATAAAGATTCATATCAATATAACTTTTGAAGTTTCTGTGCAATCGTTGGGTTGATTTGTGTAAAGGGTTACGCTGACACAAGTGGAAAGCTAATATTTCTTAGTGAAGGACCCTGTGCTGCGCGAGGGAAGTCCTGATTTGTCTCACGACCAAGAACTCTCACAGTAACACAGAAGCAGTAACATCAGGTGCGAGCTGTAGCTGGGACGCGCAGGAAGAAGTATATCTATGAACGGAGTGGCAGCATTTCCCAACCAGATCCCTTGGGGTAGCAAACTTAGAATTGTATATACTTGCTGTTGTGTTGCTAACATTTGTGTACATGTGGCTTTGCCCCTGTCCAGAAGTGGGAAGGGGGAAGTGGAATAAAATAAATATGGGATACACCGTTTGTTGGTAATTTAGATTCTGAAAATCTGTAATGTAATCAATATATATATAAAAAACAAATTGGAAATAAGTAAAGCAATACCAACAGAGTGCAAGTTGGAGTACTTCTACTCATAAATCTAATAGCAATCACCTATTCCCTGTTTCATTATTATCGCTTCCATAGCTACTGGTTACAGGCATTTATCATCTATTTTATTGAAACAAAAAATAATTTCTCCTGGTAAAGTCCTATTGAATCAAAAGAGACAGCCACTGCAGCAGTTTAATGACCAGCTTTAATTATCTGGTTATCAGATGCAAGAAAATGAAACTTAGACTTGATATCTTCTACAGAGAATGAAAATTAAACCGTTTTGTGACAACTGCATTCATTCATCAAACAAACTATCCAATACTTGATGCACAAACCCGTGTCCACAAACAACTCTGTGACAGGTAAAAGACATGCAAAATTAAACAGAGAAAGCAGCTTCAACCAATGTATATCAACACTCTTATCATCCCAAAGATCAGAGCACAGTCGTGACGCAGATGTCAAGATATTTGGTTACACACAAAGAATTCAGATTAAATCAGAGACCTCTGTACATTTGTTAGGGTTTGGTTAATTTGTAACCCGTTTTACTACAGCTACGATTTATAAGTAATATTTTTAATTACATTTCTGGACCTGAATAATTATACTCAGCCATATTCATTAAGTTGCAAAGTTGCTGCTGAATTTTGAGTTGTTGGGATCAAAGGATACTTTTGCATCATCTGGATTTGGGGGGGCGGAGCTGAGATTAAAACCTTTTATGATCACCATAACAGCTAATGCTGATGTTCCCATTTATCTTGTTGCATGCTGTCTCACATAAAAGTAACCGTGTTAGCTCTGACTGTAAGTAAATGTTCACAACATGACAGTTAAAGCCACAATTAAACCATCAAAGGTCAGCGAGGAAATTTCCCCCAACAAAATTTCTGATTCAGTTGTGAGTGTTATTTTAAAACGTTTCAAATCTGAGGCCATTAATCAGTTTTATTTCCCTCATGTCACCTCTGAATAGTGTGTGGCATTAATGTTATTTAGCAGCATGCACAAACGGTGTTTATTCCACTCCATTAGAGGTAGTGCAGGGTTTTTCCACCACTTAGCAGGAGAAGGCTTGGAAAGATCACAAGATAATTACGACTGATAAAGGCCCATCTTAGTTCATCGATCCAGAAAGACCCTACACTCCCCTCATTGCGGCAACCATTTGTCGCTTAAATTATTTCAGCGTTTTCACCTGTACCACCCAATCTGAAATGGCTTGATGTGGTGCAGCAACTGATAATGGCATTTGAAACTGTTTGTGCAGGAACATGGGCCTGAATCCAAGCACTATGACGCCACCCTATTACCATTTCCGTGCCAATTTTATGACCTTAGTGTCAAGACATCTGTCCTTAGCCAAATGTTAATCTTTCATCATCAATTTTGTTTTGATGCCCATCATCCAGTTAAGGGAGAATATTCCTTCACCTTCCCAGTCAATGACAAATTTAGAGGAGATCCTAAAACAGGATTTAGGACATTTTCTTTGCATATTCAAAGATGACTAACGCCTGTTCCAGATTGCAATTTGGCAGGCGGTGTATTTCCTGGGGAGATGGAATGTGAGGAATCACAACTTGAAATTGGTCCCCCAACCCATATTTTTTTGTCCAGAAAATGTGCGTGACAAGGATCAGTTTGTCTCCCGATGTATTTCTTTCTCTCGGCTAAGTGAATATGTCAGGCTGGTCTGCAGCCACAAAATTCACATTAATCAGTTTATTTTTTTTACAGACATTCTGCAGATATTTCGACCTCATTTAGCATTAAATCAGGCATTTGCTTTTACTTAGTCTGGGAGCTGTCAGATTGGCAAAAATGGGCCTGCTACCTCCCTCCAGTGGCCAGTTCCCATTCCTGCACAATAGCATTTCCCCGATTTACCTCGGCCATTGCATGGAGAAGCCTAAAACTCTGGAAAAAGATGTAAGTGATCACTGTTTGTGAAATAGTGCGCACAAGTGGGATGTTATTATATACCGAGGGCTATGATTCCACTACCCTGCTACGAGGCCTAAAATTTGGGCTTAAATGCCGGTAAAAATCGGCATTGCACAAGGATTCGTGGCTAAAACCGCAAATTTTCTGCAACTTTTCTCCGAGGTCGATACCACTGCGAGTTGGGCTGAGGGAGGGGGGAAAACACCTCCCCAAAAATTGCAAAAATAAAAAAATAAAAAAGTCACAAAACATTCACACGACACTTAACTATTGAATCGCTGCAAAGGAATTAAAAAATAAAAACTTTAACTTAACTTTTTTGCAGGTCTTCATACCTACCGCTGTTCCAAGGGCTGCAACGCAGGTTTTTCCCAGGCGTTGTTTTCCGCCCTGTCTACGGGTGTGCTGCGAGCCAAATGTTTGTCGAAAGCGTTATTCGAGTCTTGCAGGTCCGCTCCCCAGCAGTACTTAAAAAACACCGGTGCAAGACTTCTCCGAATTTCCCGTTCCTGAAATATCGGCGAAAAAACCGGGCGCAAGGTTGGGAATTTCCAGCCCTATGTTCCTTCAACTGGTTCCTTTGCAGTGGTCAAGATAAGTGTAATGTATGTATGCCTGGGTTTACCTGCCACCAGGAGAGTGACCTTCGGAGGTCATTGGGCCACAGACGCACACGTGCAGCCCTTGTATATAAAGAAAGTCTCCATGTTTAATCCTCACTTTGAGAGCTAATAAAGTAGAGTTAGGCCACACCTGATTGAGTTCACGGTACTAAGCCTATTGAGTTATTGCATACACAGCATTTGGCGACGAGGCACAATACGAACTTTCATGCACAAAAAAAAATGAGCACCGTTGGAATCCTGGAGCGATTCGTGGAGGGAGAAGACTGGGAGGATTTTACAGATCGCCTCGACCAGTACTTCGTGGCCAACAAGATGGATGAAGACACTGACGCAGTTAGGCAAAGGACGGTTTTCCTCACGGTCCAAAAATCTATGGCCTCATAAAGAATCTGCTCGCACCTACACATCCAATGGAAAAGGCCAATGAGGAATTGTGTGCTCTGATTCGGGACCATCTCAAAACCTAAAGAAGGCATCATTATCTCGAGATATCGCTTTTACAAGCATGTTTGTTCTGAGGGTCAGGACGTGGCGGAATTTTTTGCCGACCTGAGACGTCTCGCTGGGCTGTGTAAGTTTGGAACTGCGTTGGAAGAAATGCTGTGCGACGTCTTTGTAATAGGCATAAACCACGAGGTGATCCTGCAGAAGCTGCTGGCTGCAGAGACGCTGGATCTGAGCAGGGCCATCACGATCGCGCAGGCTTGCCTGACCAAAGTAGATATCCTTGGAACTCCAAGGCAAGTACTGTGCACCAGATTGTGTCATCGGTTGGCAGAGCTGCTCCTGGCAGGACCTACCCGACTGTGTTTGCGAAACCTGTAGCCGCTCGAAGTCCGCCATTGGGCAAGAATTCGATTTCACCCTGTTGCCAGTGTGGGGGCAATCATCTGCCTCATCAGTGCCATTTCAGACAGTATATTTGTAGAGGCTGTGCAAAAATGGGGCACCTTCAGCGGCTGTGTCTGCAGCTCAGCATGCGTGCTGCGACACACCACGTGGATGATGATAACCAATCCGGAGCGGATCCGGCAATGCAACCCGAGATACCCAAGGAGGAAGTATATAGCGTACATTCATTCCTGACAAAGAGCCAAGCGATAATGATTGAAGTAAAATTGAATGGCATGCCAGCATCTTTGAAATTAGACACGGGTGCGAGAAAGTCAATTATGAGCCAGAGGACTTTCGAAAAGCTGTAGGACACCAAGGCCGTGAAACCCAAGCTGAATCCAGTAAATGCAAAATTGCGTACCTACACCAAAGAGCTCATACCAGTGATCGGCAGTGCAGCAGTCAAGGTGGCGTACGATGGGGCGGTTCATGATCTATCACTGTGGATCGTGTTCGGCAGGAGTTGACTCGAAAAAATAAAGTGGATCTGGAACGATATTAAAGCTTTGTTATTGGTGGATGACGCTTCGTGTGCTCAAGTGCTGAGCAAATTTCCCTCGCTGTTTGAACTGGGCATCGGCAACTTCACAGGAGCCAAGGTGCAGATCCACCTGGACTCGGATGCAAGATCACAAAGACTGGGCGGTCTCGTGCATGATGAGGGAGAAGGTCGAAATCAAACTGGACAAACTCCAACGTGAAGGGGTCATTTCACCGGTTAAATTTAACAAATGGGCTAGTCCTATTGTTCCTGTGCTGAAGACTGATGGCACTGTCAGGATTTGTGGAGACTACAAGGTTACAATTGACCGAGTTTCGAAACAGGATCAGTACCTGTTATCAAAGGCTGATGACCTGTTTGCAACGCCATCCGGGGGAAAGTCGTTCACCAAATTGGATCTGACGTTGGCCTATATGACACAGGAGCTTGTCGAATCATCGAAGAAACTTACGTGCATCAATACGCATAAAGGGCTGTTCATTTACAACAGGTGTCCTTTCGGAATTCGCTCGGCTGCAGCCATATTTCAGAGGAACATGGAGAGTTTACTGAAGTCCGTCCCTAGAACCGTGATGTTTCAAGACGACATTCTGGTCACAGGTCGTGACACTGCCGAACACCTGCACAACCTGGAAGAGATTCTACATCGTCTGGACAAAGTGGGGCTCATGGTTAAAACATTCAAAGTGCGTCTTTATGGTACTAGAAGTCGAATTCCTGGGAAGGAAGATTGCTGCAGACGGCATTAGGCCTACGGACTCGAAAACAGAGGCCATCATAAATGCACCCAGACCCCAGAATGTGACGGAGCTGCATTCGTTCCTTGGTCTTCTCAACTACTTCGGTAATTTCTTACCTAAATTGAGCACATTATTAGAGCCACTGCACATGCTGCTCAGAAAAGGCGATAACTGGGTTTGGCGCGTATGTCAAGATAGGACCTTCGAGAAGGCTAGAAATCTGCTTTGTTCCAACAAATTGCTGGTACATTATGACCCGTCCAAGCATTTAGTATTGGCCTGTGACGCTTCATCACATGGGGTTGGTTGCGTGCTCCAACAATCCAATGAGTCAGGCAAACTGCAACCTGCTGCGTACGCGTCGAGAAGCATGTCTAAAGCGGAAAGAGCCTACGGCATGATAGAGAAAGAAGCTTTAGCCTGCGTAAAAGGGGTTACAAAGATGCACCAGTATCTATTTGGGCTTCGTTTCGAGTTTGAAACCGATCACAAGCCGCTCATATCTTTGTTTTCAGAGCATAGAGGTATCAATACCAATGCGTCATCCCGCATCAAGACATTATCTGCCTATGATTATGTCATTCGCCATAGACCTGGCACCGAGAATTGTGCTGATACATTGAGCTGTTTACTGTTGCCCACGCCGGAGGTGGAAATGCCACAGCCTGTAGACCAACTGTTGGTCATGAATGCCTTTGAGAGTGAAGGGTCGCCTGTCACTGCTCAACAAGTTAGGACATGGACCAACCAGGATCCGATCTTATCAGTTGTAAAACGTTGTGCCCTTAGTGGTGATTGGTTGGCCATTCCCAGTGAAGTGTGTGATGAGACCAATCTTTACAACCATCACAAAGACGAACTATCCATTCAATCTGATTGTTTGCTATGGGGTAATCGTGTTGTTGTGCCCAAGAAAGGCAGGGAGAGATTTGCACGGGATTTACACAGTACCCATCCCGATATTGTGATGCTGAAGGCCATTGCCAGGTCTCATGTTTGGTGGCCTGACATTGACTCTGATTTGTAGTCATGTGTGCATCAGTGCAACACTTGCATGCAGTTAAGCAATATACCAGTGGAATCTCCGCTAAGTCTGTGGTCGTGTCCATCCAAACCATGGTCGAGGATCTACATCGACTATGTGGGTCCTTTCCTGGGCAAAATGTTTTTGGTGGGTGGTTTTTGCGTATTCCAAATGGATAGAATGTGTAATCATGTCATCCAGCACATCCACAGCCACCATTGAAAGCCTTCGTGCCATGTTCGCCACTCACGGTCTGCCCGACATCATTGTGAGCGACAACAGATCATGCTTCACGAGTTTGGAGTTTCAAGAGTTTATGAGACTCAATGTTATCAAGCACGTAAGATCAGCACCATTCAAACCCGCATCCAATGGTCAAGCGGAGCGGGCCGTCCAAACTATCAAGCAGAGCCTGAAACGTGTAACTCATGGTTCTTTGCAGACTCGCTTGTCACGCCTACTGCTTAGTTACAGGGTGAGACCCCACACACTTACCGGGGTCCCCCTGCTGAACTGTTGATGAAGAGAGGTCTCCAGACCAGGCTCTCGCTTGTCCACCATGATCTTAACGATCACGTCGAAAACAGACGTCAACATCAGCAGTGGTATCATGACCGCACTGCCGTGTTACGCGACATCTCTATTCATGATCCTGTGTATGTGCTAAATTATGGTCAAGGCCCCAAGTGGGTCACTGGCACTGTTATGGCCAAGGAGGGTAACAGGGTGCTTATTGTCAGGCTCACTAATGGGCAAACATGCAGGAGGCACATTGATCAGACGAAATTGTGGCACACAGATGAACCGGAACAACTTGAAGAAGACACCTTCAATGACCAACCGATTCATATTCAGCCATCAGAAGACCCTTCTGTTGTCAATGAAACTAGACCTTCAATCCCCGACATGGACACTGCCACTCCCATTAGATCGGCTACACAGCCTCAAGTCATGAACGACTCGGAGAGCTCACCCAGATCTGGAATTGAACTGAGATGATCAACTAGGGAGCGGAAAGCCCCGGACCGTCTCAATTTGTAAATAGGACTTATACCAAAATCTTGGGGGGGGGGGGGAATGATGTAATGTATGTATGCCTGGGTTTACCTGCCACCAGGGGGAGTGACCGTCGGAGGTCATTGGGCCACAGACACACACGTGCAGCCCTTGTATATAAAGAAAGTCTCCATGTTTAATCCTCACTTTGAGAGCTAATAAAGTAGAGTCAGGTCGCACCTGATTGAGTTCACGGTACTAAGCCTATTGAGTTATTGCATACGCAACAATAAGTCAGAGAAAATTTGCTATGAGGGTTACCAAAGTGTGGCAGCAGTAATTTTGGACATAAAGAATTTGGGATTGAATCATGCAAGCTTGTTCAGCAGATAATTGCAGCCTTTTGAAACTGGCATGTTCATTTTGGCAGTTTAAAAAAAATATTTCAATGGCAGAAAATTGAAATGCTAATTACTTCAGTTTTCTGATGGGTGGATTTGTTCAATCTGATTTTGTTAGTCTTACGCGCACACACCTGGCTAATTAGGACTCACCTGCACTAATGCTAATTTTGCACCTAAAGTGGTCAAGTGATGGCCAAGGATTTTAAAAGGAAGAAAGAAAGACTTGCATTTACATAGCGCCTTTCACATCCTCAGGACATCCCAACGTGCTTTATAGCCAAAGAAGTACTTTTTGAAGTGTAGTCACTGTTGTAATGTAGAAAACGCAGCAGCCAATTTGTGCACAGCAAGATCTCAGAAACAGCAATGTGATAATGACCAGATAATCTGTTTTATTGATATTGATTATGGATAAATATTGGCCAGGACAGTGCTTTGAAATAGTGCCATGAGATCTTTTACGTCCACCTGAGAGCGCAGATGGAGCCTCAGTTTAATGTCTCATCCCGAAAAATTTAATGAATCTCTGGGCAGTGGGAAAATATAGGGAATTAAATAGAGCATGGGATTTGTGCAGGGCACCTTCACTGATAGGGTCATTTCCAGATTTTAATTGATTTACAGATCTAAAGGTATTAGTACAAAATTACTTGCTCTGATGTGTATAATGAAACTTTGAATGTTGGAATTCAAAAACAGATTAAGACTACAATGCAAAATTAAAGAATTGTGTGAATCGTCTACTAATATCATTGGTAATGGAAATTGTATTTAAATTAATTTCTTGTTTCTGGTCTATGTACTTGCAATATATTAGCCAAACCGGCCAAACTTTGAAATCTTCCATTTCCAGTGAAGGGAAATGAAATATACAGCTGAGCATCACTCTCTTTAAAGTGGTTTTGGGCAGAGCACTGCTCAGCTGATGAAAGTGCTGGGAGGTACAGCTCAGCAAGTTGTTTAAAAGACCCAATGGTAGTTGGTGAGATCGATGCTCTGTCTTCATTGAAGCCTGCACTCCTGGGATGTCCTCTTCTGACACTGAAGAAGTTAATGTAATGATCTGCGGCAAAATCCAACCTCAAGCAGCTACTGTGCCGACGGGTTTAGCTACGCCTTTGTTGAATTAATTCCAGCTCAGAGAGCGAGCTAATTCCTAGCTCATGATCATTTTGATTTCCTCCTGGATCTTTCTCTGCAAGTGCATTTATAAGGCGTGCATGCTCATTTCAACAGATTTTTTTTTTCATCCAAATTTTACTCCTTTTTTGGATGAAAAATGGTTTTGCAGTTTATCCACTGTTTTCCTCTCAGTTTAACATTTATCCCTATGGTTATCGCTGTTAAACGGCAGAAAATGGGTCCCTTGGAGGCCAGTGAACTCTAATTCTGAGTTGTCTTGGGAGTGACCGTGAGTAACTGCATTCAGGTCCATGTTGCTTCTCAAATTATTAATAGCCCGTGTTTTGCAGCCCCTATGGGTGTGTATGTGGGGCGTACATGCCTGTAAGGCCCGCGCAAGTTCCGGGTTTTCGCGCACAAAGCACATGCTCGAAAACCCGGAACTTGCGATCTGTTAAGAAGATTCTTGACAGAACCAACGCATCCCCGGGAAAAGGGCCTCCCCGGCCGGAGAGTTGGCCCAACTTCTGCCCAGCGGATGTCCGTGAAATTCTTACACCTGGTAAATGCAGGCTTGCTTTTACCAGCACAAGAGTTTAAATGAATATAAAAATATATATATTTTTAATCAATTAAACATTAAAACACCTGTAAAATAAGGTAAGGTTATTTTTAGCTTCTTTTAAATATTATTTATTGACATTTTTGTTTTAAATGTTAAATTATATATATTGTAATTAATTTTAATTATGTAGTTAAAAAAAAATATTTGTTATGTTAATGTATTTTTAAATATAATTCCCATTCGTGCTTATGGGGATTCTGTACATACGGAATCCCCATAGGCATGAATGGGAATCTCCCTTCTTTCATTGGTTGGGCTGGCCCAGGTGATCCCAGGGGTGCTTGCGAACCGCCTGCGCCCCTGGGGTACGTGGGCCTCTATGCATGTCTACACATAGAGCCCCAGGAGCGCGAGGCTCTGTGGATCCAGGACCAGCAGTTGGTGCATAGATTTTTGCCGTTCGGAGGTATCCGACCGCAAATTCAGGCCCAATATTTAAAAATTTTAAACATCTATCACACCAACTTCTATTGTGTATTTACAGTTTATAGATGGAATATACACAAACACCACCCTTTTATTTTTCAATAGGTTTTTAAAAAAATGATGAATTGTAAAGTATTTGAAATGAACGAAGACAGACACATAGCAAAAAAGCAGTAAGTCACTGGAAATAAGTGAAATTTGACAGGTCTTTTAAATCACATAGAACTCCCAGATTGCTGTGTAACTTCAGTCAGCAAGTAACATGATACCATCTGTTTACAACAGGCTCCAAATGATTTCTCCACAGCAACCAAGGACAGTTTTCAATAAGCAAAACACATCCACTGTGAAACTAGCTCTTACTGTGTGACGAACAAGTGTGAAGCCAAAAACACTTTGTCCCAAAGCTAATCGAGGATTGTAAATTGAGTGCGGAGGCCCAAACTGACTCCACAACAAAGTGAAATGAGACCACCTCCTCCAGGGGGTTTCACTCTGTTTCGTTCTGGTGCCACAGTGGGCCCTGGCACTAGATTCTGGCTGTATTTACATGGCCCGGATTTTGCGGTGAGTATTGTGGCATATTCTCAGAGTACGCCGCCACACCTCCTTTGAAATCCAGCACAAGTTTGGGATTTCCACATGCTGTGCGAAATCCGGAACTTGCGGTCTGTCAACGTATGCGTTGATAGGCCATCCGCGCGGCCCACGAAAAAGCAATTGCTGGTGCAGATTTGGGCTATTTGCCTACTGACTGGCCAGCAATTGCATATGGAAATGGTTACGGTTGATGCAAACAGGCACAGGGCCTGTTTGCATCAGCGTAAGGGGATACCTCAGGCATGTATTAAATATTTTCATCTCAGAAATCATATGCATACACTGCATCAAATGAGTTTTTCAATGTTTCTGCAAATACAAGAATTTTAATGATGTCAAAAATGATCAAAAATAATATTTTCAGTGAAGTTGGTGGAATAAAGCTGATTAGCATTTACATTCCAATCCTGTAAATTGTGATTAGATCTGATTTTGGGATTCGCTTCAGAAATAATTAAAATTAAATTCTGTTTTGTTATTGGAACACCAGGCCTACGAGATCCCAGGTCCACTTCTGCACAGGCCGCGTCCCTGGGATCCGTGGGCCGTTACGCTGCCCTCGAGAAGTATGCCTCAGGCTGCAATCTTTGGCTAAATATATCTGCAGCATCGGAGCAAAGTGCAACCAATTTGCATTACACTGTAAATGCACCCTGAAATGATGAGAATTAACCAAAGGGATTTTGTATGTATAAAAAGATGTTGCTTGCTCTCACATTTCCTTTTAAATCTGAAGGTGCCAAAAATCTACGATGGAGGCGGAAATTCTGTCAGCATCTGGAAACACCGGGTTTCTGCCCAGAAGACTGTAGCCTCCAGTTTTTGCAGACGGAACTTCCATCCACTTCTAACATGGCCCAGTGATATCATACAGAGTGGAGCTGAGCAAAGGGAATTCCCAGAATCCCGACAGCCTAGCTGGAATGATCATGGTCACGGAATGATGAAGCAGCGGCAGAAGCCAAACCTGTCTCCTGGCCTGGACCCCCATGAGAATGCCAGCATAATGTGTCAACTTGGCCCCTTTATAATGGGCACTGGTTGGCCAAAATTTCAAAAGTGCCTTCGACCGTGATGCTGGCTAGCCAATGAGCAACTTTCCACTGTTACTTTTCCTGCCCCTTTCCTCAAGTGGACACCCAAGATGCACCCATACTAATTACGACGTTTCCCTGGCTCCAGATACTCCATCAGGTAAGAAGCAGAAGTCACCAACACCCATTTCACTGCAACTATGACAGTAGAGGAGAACAAAGGATTTTTTGCCCTGGATGATTCAAACTACGATCTGTGAACCCATGCAATCAGGCTCATGACAGCTAAGAAACACATTTCTAGTTCTGTTTATTTCTTATTTGCTGGTTGTTCTTGTTTTGATTTCATGGGACTAGAGATTTGAAAAAAGTTGTTCTTAATAGTGTTGCCACATTGGTGTATAAATTCCAAATCCAAATCAAGATCTTTCATATCTATCCTTTGCAATACACAAATTAATGGGTCAATTCATTGATTTAAGCTTTATATGCACCCATGTGGCCCAGGAAGAGAAAATGGTTGGGCAGTCCTGCTTTAAATATTCATCAGGCAGGACATAATTCTATATTTCACTCTGAACAAATTCTATTTTAGCAAAATGCCACCAACATTTGTGTCTACATCAGCAATGACACAAAAACTGACGTGAAAACCCCAACGAGTATTTGTTTAATTGTATTTTTATTTTAAATTAATTCTATGCGTGCTTGCAGTCATTTATCATTACAGTAAAACTGGGCAGGGACATTCTTCAAAAAGAAACATGTTTCTCCCATCACATTAATGGCATGGAAACTGTGAATTTAACAGAAATAAGGGACTCTAAAAGATAAAAGCCATCAAATGGAAGAGCTACATGGCTGTTCTTTTTCGATCCAATCCTAGGACTGGTGCTTTAGCCTGGCCTGAAATGCACTGATAACAGTTTCTGTAGTGTGTTCATGCTATACTGGGTGGCTTAAAATAAATCTCTTATAAGTATCCATTTCCTTTTATTTTGCCACCAGCTTTAAAAATGCAAAAGAAAATTTTGCATGAATTTCTGTTAATCTTCCAAAGAAAATGTCTGGATTAGTAACTGAACTGTGATATAGTTATCAGGACCGAGAGGCTGAAACTACCGTACTTTGTAAAGTTCAGTTCAAAATTAAGTTTTGAGGCCTTTTCATGTTAAATAAATGGTGAATTTCCTTTACTTTTCTTTGTTTATTTGTGTCTACATTATCAAAACCTCAACAAATATATGTTTAATTATATTCTTTTTTTAAAGTAGGTCTATGTATGCTCGCAGTAACGTAAGTAAACCTTGCTTCTCCTGTTACATACACAAGCGTAAATGGCATTTCCACCTTTACGTGTAGAAGGCACAATATCTGTTTCGAGGGCTTTTCTAACTTCATACCTGTCGTCAATACAGCTCTGTACCAAACAAAGGCCAGGTTTTGAAATAGGATTGTCCTCCTCCGCTGACCTCTGCTCTCCTCCAACATGAGGCTAATATTACTGTGCTTAATGGGAGAAAACATGTAAAGCCTCAACAGCACTGAATTCCATTTTAATCTGGGAGTCAAACACAGATCATTGGACTGGGAGTTATACACTCAACTAGTGCCAACATGTCATTGTGCCTGCTTCAGTTTGTCAAATGCATATAGCACAATATGATGCTAATTAAATTGATTTAGGTATTTAAGGATGATTTTTGCTACAATATTTAACTTAGATCATTAACATACTAGATGAAGCTTGTTCTTAGAATTCCGATTTTATATAAAATCTGCATATTTTTATAATATAATTGCGACTTTGATTATTTATGTGTTTTTATAAAAAGTCATATTTATAAATATGTGTTTTTAATTAAACATTTTATCGGAAAAGTAATTGGCTGGAAATCAACTCTTACAAACTCGGTTAAAAGGTACCCATTTAAACTTCAAATATTAATAACTGTAATTATCAAATAAGAATTTCAAATTTATCAAGTACATTATCTCACTGAGATCAATATCTATCATCAAGTAATGCATTTTCTAATTAAATTTTTAAAAAACTAGAAAAGCCCTCACTACTGTTCCCATTAAGTGATTCAACAAAATTCATGACTGAAATATTTTCATCATATTTTTGTTTTCATGACATTCATTATCAAACAATAACAATTAAAATAAGGCTGCTCTTGATTCTATTCATTAAAAGGAAAAAGGTTTATTGAATTAAGTTAATCTAGGGGTTAAGACATGGCAGGACAGCTCGGACACGTGTTATGCTCCTCCTGTAATATCTGCGAAATCAGGGATGCTTCCGGTGTCCCTGACGACTAGGTGTGCAGGAAGTGTATCCGCCTCCAGCTCCTGACGGACTGCATTGCTGGCACTGGAGCTGCGGGTGGATTCACTCTGGAACATCCACGATGCTGAGAATAACGTGAATAGCACATTTAGCGAGTTGGTCTTACCGCAGGTAAAGGGTACACAGCCAGATAGTGAATGGGTGACCAACAGGAAGAGCAGTGCAAGGAAGGTAGTGCAGGGGTCCCCTGCGGTCATCCCCCTACAAAACAGATACACTGCTTTGGGTACTGTTGAGGAGGATGACTCATCAGGGGAGAGCAGCAGCAGCCAAGTTCATGGCACCGTGGGTGACTCTGCTGCACAGGAGGGCAGGAAAAAGAGTGGGAGAGATATAGTGATAGGGGATTCGATTGTAAGGGGAATAGATAGGCATTTTTGCGGCCGCAACCGAGACTCCAGGATGTTATGTTGCCTCCCTGGTGCAAGTTCAAGGATGTCTCGGAGCGGGTGCAGGACATTCTGAAAAGGGAGGGTGAACAGCCAGTTGTCGTGTTGCATATAGGTACCAATGATATAGGTAAAAAACGGGATGAGGTCCTACAAGACGAATTTAGGGAGCTAGGAGCTAAATTAAAAAGTAGGACCTCAAAAGTAGTAATCTCAGGATTGCTACCAGTGCCACATGCTAGTCAGAGTAGGAATCACAGGATAGCTCAGATGAATACATGGCTTGAGAAGTGGTGCAAAAGGGAGGGAGTCAAATTCCTGGGACATTGGAACTGGTTCTGGGGGAGGTGGGACCAGTACAAACTGGATGGTCTGCACCTGGGCAGGACCGGAACTAATGTCCTAGGGGGAGTGTTTGCTAGTGCTGCTGGGGAGGAGATAAACTAACATGGCAGGGGGATGGGAACCTATGCAGCGAGACAGAGGGAAATAAAATGGAGGCAGAAGCAAAAGATAGAAAGGAGAATAGTAAAAGTGGAGGGCAGAGAAACCCAAGGCAAAAAACAAAAATGACCACATTACAGCAAAATTCTAAAGGGGCAAAGTATGTTAAAAAGACAAGCCTGAAGGCTCTGTGCCTCAATGCGAGGAGTATTCGGAATAAGGTGGACGAATTAACTGCGCAGACAGCAGTTAACGGATATGATATAATTGGCATCACGGAGACATGGCTCCAGGGTGACCAAGGCTGGGAACTCAACATCCAGGGTATTCAACATTTAGGAAGGATAGGCAGAGAGGAAAAGGAGGCGGGGTGGCGTTGCTGCTTAAAGAGGAAATTAATGCAATAGTAAGGAAGGACATTAGCTTGCATGATGTGGAATCGGTATGGGTGGAGCTGCGGAATAGGGCAGAAAACGCAACTGGGAGTTGTGTACAGACCACCAAACAGTAGTAGTGAGGTTGGGGACAGCATCAAACAAGAAATAAGGGATGTCTGCAATAAAGGTACAGCAGTTATCATGGGCGATTTTAATCTACATATTGATTGGGCTAACCGAACTGGTAGCAATGCGGTGGAGGAGGATTTCCTGGAGTGTATTAGGGATGGTTTTCTAGACCAATATGTCGAGGAAGCAACTAGAGAGCTGGCCATCCTAGACTGGATGATGTGTAATGAGAAGGGACTAATTAGCAATCTTGTTGCGCGAGGCCCCTTGGGGAAGAGTGACCATAATATGGTAGAATTCTTTATTAAGATGCAGAGTGACACAATTAATTCGGAAACTAGGGTCCTGAACTTAAGGAAAGGTAACTTCGATAGTATGAGGCGTGAATTGGCTAGAATAGACTGGCAAAGGATACTTAAAGGGTTGATGGTGGATAAGTAATGGCAAACATTTAAAGATCACATGGATGAACTTCAACAATTGTACATCCCTGTCTGGAGTAAAAATATAACGGGGAAGGTGGCTCAACTGTGGCTAACAAGGGAAATTAAAGATAGTGTTAAAACCAAGGAAGAGGCATATAAATTGGCTTGAAAAAGCAGCAAACCTGAAGACTGGGAGAAATTTAGAATTCAACAAAGGAGGACTAAGGGTTTAATTAAGAGGGGGAAAATAGAGTACGAGAGGAGGATTGCAGGGAGCATAAAAACTGACTGCAAAAGCTTCGATAAACATGTGAAGAGAAAAAGATTAGTGAAGACAAACGTAGGTCCCTTGCAGTCAGATTCAGGTGAATTTATAATGGGGAACAAAGAAATGGCTGACCAATTGAACAAATACTTCAGTTCTGTCTTCATGAAGGAAGACACAAATAACCTTCCGAATGTATTAGGGGACAGTGGGTCTAGTGAGAAGGAGGAACTGAAGGATATCCTTATTAGGCGGGAAATTGATGGGATTGAAGGCCGATAAATCCCCGGGGCCTGATAGTCTGCATCCCAGAGTGTTTAAGGAAGTGGCCCTTGAAATAGTGGATGCATTGTTGATCATTTTCCAAAAGTCTATCGACTCTGGATCAGTTCCTATGGACTGGAGGGTAGCTAATGTAACATTACTTTTTAAAAAAGGAGGGAGAGAGAAAACGGGTAATTATAGACCGGTTAGCCTGATATCAGTAGTGGGGAAAATGTTGGAATCAATCTTTAAGAATGAAATAGCAGCGCATTTGGAAAGCAGTGACAGGATCGGTCCAAGTCAGCATGGATTTATGAAGGGGAAATCATGCTTGACGAATCTTCTGGAATTTTTTTAGGATGTAACTAGCAGAGTGGACAAGGGAAAACCAGTGGATGTTGTATTTGGACTTTCAAAAGGCTTTTGATAAGGTCCCACAGAAGAGATTGGTGTGCAAAATCAAAGCACATGGTATTGGGGGTAATGTACTGACGTGGATAGAGAACTGGTTGGCAGACAAGAAGCAGAGAGTCGGGATAAATGGGTCCTTTTCAGAATGGCAGGCAGTGACTAATGGAGTGCCGCAGGGCTCAGTGCTGGGGCCCCAGTTCTTTACAATATACATTAATGATTTAGATGAAGGAATTGAGTGTAATATCTTCAAGTTTGCAGATGACACTAAACTGGGTGGCGGTGTGAGCTATGAGGAGGATGCTAAGAGGCTGCAGGGTGACTTGGACAGGTTAGTTGAGTGGGCAAATGCATGGCAGATGCAGTATAATGTGGATAAATGTGAGGTTATCCATTTTGGGGGCAAAAACACAAAGGCAGAATATTATCTGAATGGCGGCAGATTAAGAAAAGGGGAGGTGCAGCAAGACCTGGGTGTCATGGTTCATCAGTCATTGAAAGTTGGCATGCAGGTATAGCAGGCAGTGAAGAAGGCAAATGGTATGTTGGCCTTCATAGCTAGGGGATTTGAGTATAGAAGCAGGGAGGTCTTAATGTAGTTGTACAGGGCCTTGGTGAGGCCTCACCTGGAATATTGTGTTCAGTTTTGGTCTCCTAATCTGAGGAAGGACGTTCTAGCTATTGAGGGAGTGCAGCGAAGGTTCACCAGACTGATTCCAGGGATGGCTGGACTGACATATGAGGAGAGACTGGATCAACTGGGCCTTTATTCACTGGAGTTTCGAAGGATGAGAGGGGATCCCATAGAAATGTATAAGATTCTGATGGGACTGGACAGATTAGATGTTGGGGAAGTCCAGAACCTGGGGACATCGTTTTAGGATAAGATGTAGGCCATTTAGGACTGAGATGAGAAACTTCTTCACTCAGGGAGTTGTTAACCTATGGAATTCCCTGCCGCAGAGAGTTGTTGATGCCAGTTCATTGGATATAATCAAGATGGAGTTAGATATGGCCCTTACGGCTAAGGGGATCAAGGGGTATGGAGAGAAAGCAGGAAAGGGGTACTGAGGGAATGATCAGCTATGATCTTATTGAATGGAGGTGCAGGTTCGAAGGGTCGAATGGCCTACTCCTGCACCTATTTTCTATGTTTCTATGTTTCAATCTACTGAAACTTTGACTTCAATCCTTGGTTTTAGACTTATAAAACTTAATATTAATCTTTGCAGGCTCCCCTCATATTGGACTGGATTTTGCCAGCACTCAGAGGGCGGGTTCTGAGGCTGGTCTGCTGTCAAAGTCTAAAAGATTGACAGCGAGGTGGTATCCTGCTCTGAACCCACCTCCTTGTAATTTTCCCAAGTGTCAGCTCTGCCTGTGCTTTGCAGACCTGGCACTAAGCAGCAGGAGAGCCAATTCAAATACCTAAGCGGGTGTTTAGAGGTATTTAAGCAGCATTTTACCAGCTACTAACCATTTTTCCAACTTTTTCACGAGGTTCCCATTACTTGGGAATCACATCAGGTAAGTACATTGGGTTTTCAGTGACTCTCCATTGCTTTGAATAGTTGATAGCAGCAAAACTGGTGTAAAAACTACCATTTCACAGCTGCTCACTTTCCAATGTTGAAAGCTGGAGCCGTCAGGATTTGGAATACACCTTTGAGCTTTATGCAATTGGAAGTGTTTGGAGTAAACTCTTTATCCACTTTCACCTCCTTGGAACAACCTCTCTCACCATTGACAGATCGCTTCTGTCATCTCAACTTCAGCTGTTATCTATTCCATCAGCATCAGTGCCCTTGAAAAAATTTCACCTTGGTCCTCAGATTCCCACCACGATCAGTCCCAACACCAACAACAACACCAACCGTCTCCTCAATCACCTGACGGGACACAGAGTATCAGCACCCGAATACATTGCTGCCCGGGAGGCCAGGGATGGCCTCACCATAGCCAGATTTACTTCATTTGATGCTGTACATCCTGACTGCTACATTGGCACCACCCCACACCAACACTATAAAGCATCCCCACAATGCCCAAGCCATTCCTTTCACACTCATCGCCATTGCGGGGGGTACGGTTATGTCTCACCATTCACTAAAACTCACTAAGCCAGTTCCAAAGGAGCACACAAATCTGTCCAAGAAGGCAAAGTGTTGAAAATAAAGATAACACATTTACAGAAACCTGACATGAACATTGGCTAAAAGACCCAAGTGCCTACCCTGTGTTAGTTTGATGTGATAATGTAGATAGAGAGAGAGGGATGGGTGGAGGTGCAAGGTAAGTTGGTGTAAGGATGTGCAGAGATAAAGTAGGGAAGGCAGAGTGATGGGAATGTGAAGAGTGGCACAATAGGATGAGGTTGAATGTGGCTTTACAGTAACATTTTGTGATCTACTGAGATCATTGAAAGGTTTGCGCCACTGCAGCCAGGTTCTCCAGACGACATCCCTGCTTATGCCCTCCTGTGCAATGTGCAACCAGGTTACGTTGGTGTCCTGGGGAGGTCTCTTCCACCCATTGGAAGGGAAGAGAACCTCCCTGCATGCTATGACTCCCTCCATAAGCATCTGGAGGGAGTCATGGGAGAGCCTGGGTGCAGCCGTGCACCTCTGTGCAGTGCTTGTCAGTGTTTGCAGCACTTCAATGCTGCAGAACAGTGACAACATAACTGTCAAAATCAATGTGGGCATGGTCCTTTAAGGAAATTGGCTGATGACGCGTCTCAAATGATGCCATCAGAACCGCTTCCTTTTAATTGGCCGGGAACCTCACAGCGAGGGGGGGGGGGGGTGGTTTAACCAGCCCAATCAGGACAAATTCACTTCAACAGAGTGCGATGGCATCGGGATCGGGGTCTCAGTCCGCCACCTACCTCGGCCGCACTTAGCCCGTGAACTCGCAGCCCTCGAGTTCCTGATCTCAGTCAGGCAGGTAGTCTGGGGGAGACATCAAAATGAGAGACATATTTCCCTGGAGGAGAAATATATTGAAGGACAAAAGGCTTCATACTTCTTAGGAGCCAGTTCAAAAGTGTCATCTGTGGGGAGGTCTGCAGTTCCATCTACTGTACTGTGGGTGCATGGAAGACCTTAAGAAGGAGGGGTTAGAAATTAAAAGTAAAATGTTAAATTTAATAGAGTTTTTTTAAAGAATTGACTGATTAAACAAATAAACAAAACGCAGCTGTATTTTCAGATGGCATTAGAAAAGGTGTCTCAAAAGAAGCTTGTTAGAGAAATTCGGGCATATGGTATAAGAAAAAATGTAGCAGCATGTATATAACGTCGGTTGAAACGAAGAGTAAAGGTAAATGGGTGTTTCTCAGACTGCAGAGCTGTTGGAAATGCTGTATCCCGCCTGGGTCAGTAATTTTGTTTTTAGTATATGTAGCTGATTTGGACTTGGGTATAGGAATAAAATCTCAAAATGTGCTGATGACACAGTGAGGAGGACTATTCAAAGACTTCAAGAAGCTATAAGCAGGTTTGCAAAGTTGACAGACAGTTTAATTTAATGTGGATAAATATGAGGAGCAAAGCGACAAATGGGAATATACACTTATTGGAAAGACAGAGAGTCCATTGGAATTTAAATACATTATTCCTTGAAAGTGTGAATCCAAGTCGATAATGCCATAAAAGGGCAATGGAATTTGGGGTTTTATAACTGGGGCGTAGGGTACAACAGTAAGCAGTAGTGATTAATTTATATAAAACATTGGTTAGACCACAGGTAGAGTACTGTGTGCAGTTTTGGCTGCCCTATTATAGAAGCATACTAAAGCAATCGAGAGTGAACAGTGCAGATACACCAGGATAATGCCAAGGAATGAAACTATCATTATAAGGAAATAGTTGAGATGCTATGACTATTTCCATTGGAATGGAGAAGGCTAAAAAGAGATTTAATAATTAGCAAAGGTTTTGATAAAATGAATAGGAAATGAATATTTATTCTGGTTTGGAATTTAATGATTGAGGGGCCAACAATTTAGAATTATTACTAAAAGAGTAAGGAGAGAGGTTGGGGAAGGAAAAATTGGATAAATATAGGGTTATGAAAAGAGATTGGGGCAGTGGGATTGGATTTGGATTGCTCTAGCAAAGAGAGGCATAATGGTCTCTCTCTATGCTATAAACATGGATGGTTGAATTTTTATTTCAAGTGGATGTCCAAACATTTACTAATATTATTTAGCTCTGCTTCATGAAAAATCAGCATTTTTTCCACAAAGGTGTGTGTACATATGTATGACTTCTAAATGAAGAGTAAGGGGGAGAAATTCGGGGCGTTTACGCCTCCCAAACGGGGCGCAAACGAATTTTCGTCCAGGCACGGCGCCATTAACAACTGCCGCGAAATTCCCGTGGCAGTTTAGCGCAAGATGGTAACTGGTAGTGCCCCGCTCCACCGGCGATGATGACATCATTACCATGCGCAGCGATCCGTTTTCGCCCCGGAGCGAAAATTCAGTAGTGCAGCCTGAAACTGTGTCGGTGATGCCAGCAACAACTTCCGGGGGAGCGTACAGAGCTGTAGGTCACTCGCGGGCCAAAGCTTAAAGAAGAGGTTGACGATTTGAAAAAAAATCATTTTGCGCTCCACTTGCTCTCGGGAGCGGTAACCTGAATTTAGGTCTCGGTGTGGGACTACGCGCCTGGTGTAGGAAATCTCGCCTCGCGGTTGTTATCGCCCCCAAACGGGGCACTACACAATTTCCCCCCTAAAACTTTTCATATTGCACTCTTTGTTCACCTCAGCGTAAACCCTGCTGTGATCTTCTATTAAAGTGGCAAATATAGACTTGACTATTCCAACGCACTCCTGGCTGGCCTCCCACATTCTACCCTCTGTAAACTTGAGGTCATCCAAAACTTTGCTATCCATGACATAACTCGCTCTAAATCCCATTCACCATCACCCCTACGCTCGCTGACCTACACTGGCTCCCAGTTAAGCAATGCCTTTATTTAAAAATTCTCATCCTTGTTTACAAATCCCTCCACAGCCTCGCCCCGCCCTATCTCTGTAATCTCTTCCAGCTCCACAACACTCCGAGATATCTGCGCTCCATAAATCTGGCCTCTTGCGCGTCCCTGATTTTAATTGTTCAACCATTGGTGGCCATGCCTTCAGTTGCCGAGGATCTTAGCTCTGGAATTTCCTCCCTAAACCTCTCTTCCTCTCTACCTTGCTTTCCTCCTTTAAGATTCTCCTTAAAACCTACCTCTTCGACCAAACGTTTGGTCATCTGCCCTAATATCTTGGTGTCAAATTTTGTTTTATAACGCTCCTGTGAATCGCCTTGGGATGTTTTACTATGTTAAAGATGCATTTTAAATACAAGTTGTTGTTGTTGTAGAAGGGAATCAAAACTGAATGGTCAAATGGTATTAAAATTGCCTTTTTGCTGTCAGCATCAGTTAAAAGTGTTGGGAGAAAACCCAACCACAATAAACACGGCGTCAAATGTAGCATTTCACTGTTCAAAACTTGGTTAACTAGCTTACACGGGTATTAGCAGAAACATCAAGAAGTACACTTGACTTCAACACCCATGGCTATTTAATGGAAAACAATTAACCAGGATTCCTTCTCCCAATCACTATTCAATGAGCCCTACTGAACAGTGCCAGTGAGAGTGGAATTCTAGTGGACTCAGGGTAAGACTCAACTGTGACCATATCCATAGTCAAATAGCCTGCCAACTCTTACTGTCAAGACTCACACATAAAGAATGGTCACTTGGACAAGGCACTTGTATTGCCTGTGCCCATGGAACCATCTTCTTATTCTTAGGCAGTCCCTCGGAGTCGAGGGTGACTTGCTGCCACACTAATATGAGTTCTCAGGTGACTGATGAGACCAATGCGGGATCTACAGTCTCTGTCATGGGTGGGGCAGACGGTGGTTGGAGGGACACAGTGGGTGAGGTACTTGGTTTGTCGTGCGCTCCTTCCGCTGTTTACGCTTGGCTTCCACGTGCTCTCGGCAAAGTCATCATCATCATAGGCGGTCCCTCGAACGAAGATGACTTGCTTCCATGAGTTCACAGGTGATTCAATGAAGGAGCCGATGTTCCAGTCCTAAACTCCAATTGAGGGGGTGGAAGGTGCCTGTGCGTGAATTTTTTTAATGTGTGGTGACCGTTGCACATTAGCCACCACACGGGCTTGACAGAACTAAGCCTTTATCCAGTGGCAAGGGTTAACCAGGACGATTGGAAACCTGCTCTGCTGCACAGACCTAGTGCGCACATATATCATAGTGTGGGCCGGCCCGTGCTGTCCCTGGGCCCTCGCCTCTTCTGGGCCCCATACCCTCATTTGCTGTACCTCCGCCACAATCTCTCGCCGCTTCTCCGCCACAAACATTCACCACATCTCCGCCACAATCCCGGTAAAGAGACTTGAGGTGTTCGGCGCCTTCCCGGATGCTTCTCCACTTTGTGCGGTCTTGGGCCAGGGATTCACAGGTGTCGGTGGGGAAGTTGCACTTTTTCAAGGAGTCTTTGAGGGTGTCCTTGAAGCGTTTCCTCTGCCCTCCTGGGACTCACTTGCTGTGTCAGAGCTGTGAGTAGAGTGCTTGTTTTGGGAGTCTAGTATCGGGCATGTGGACGATGCGGCCGGTCCATCAGAACTGATCGAGCGTGATCATTGCTTCGATCCTAGGGATGTTGGCCTGAGTGAGAACACTGACATTGGTGCGCCTATCCTGCCAATGGATTTGCAGGATCTTGTGGAGGCAGCATTAGTGGTACTTCTCCAGTACTTTGAGATGCCTGCTGTACATAGTCCAAGTCTCTGAAGCATATAGGAGGGCAGGTATCCCTACTGCTCTGTAGACCATGAGCTTGATGCCAGGTTTGAGATAGTGGTCTTCAAACACTTTCTTCCTCAAGCAACCGAAGGCTGCACTGGCACACTGAAGACCATGGAACCATACACCAGCAGAAATCAGTTGCCTGTTTCTCCAGGATTTCTGACTCGTTCACCAAGAGAAAGGTGAGTGGAGTGCCCTCGCCTACAACAGGTGCTGGCAAAAGTCAGGCATGTAAATGCAACATGGGGGCATTCCCATTTTCCAGCTTTTGTGTTTCTTTTTCCAAATGGTTTAGCAGAAGGGAAATCAGAGGCAGGGCATTTAGAGAAGTTGATGTAGGTCTTTGCTTCAAACTTCCCTTCCACTGGTTGCATGACTGTTATTACCTTTCCCCCCATTTCTGTTGTGATTCCCTCTTATCTCCAGTCTAGCGTGGAACATAAAGCATAAAGCAGGTCTATCCCAACAGTGAAGGAAGGCTGTTTCTTTCACTGGCACTCAGAATACTGCATTGACTTTTACTGTGAGAGTGAGACTACCAGTGACCATCAGTACAGGTCATGAGTGAAAGGCCTGAAGTGCACAGAAACAGGGAAGTCAGTGTGGAACAGGTCAGGAGGAAGTTCTGGGGCGAGTGACTCACCTCTTGACTCCCCAAAGCCTTTCCACCATCTACAAGGCACAAGTCAGGAGTGTGATGGAATACCCTCCACTTGCCTGGACAAGTGCAGCTCCAACAATACTCAAGAAGCTCAACATCATCCAGGACAAAGCAGCCCGCTTGAAGCAACGATTCAAGAAAGCGGCTCACCACCACCTTCTCAAGGGAAATTAGGGATGGGCGATAAATGCCGACCTTGGCAGCGACACTCACATCCAATGAATGAATATTTTTTAAAGTTTTACAAGTTATTGGTCAAGCAGAGAGGGGACAGGTGAGAGGAACTTGAACCAGTGAGGGGATAAACAAATAAATTATATGCTAGAAACAAAACAGTTAATAGTAAATTCTCAAATATAGATCTAGAGTTGAATGCAAATTAGAATTTGTCATGAACAACAATCATACTTGAAGCAGTATCACCATCTCAGGTAACAAACAAATGAAATAGGAGTGAATGCTTTGCTCACAACCTAAAGATATTTTTTTTAATTACATATACGTCTTAAATATGTGTACTTTTAAACCGTTTTGGTTCCAAAACACATTATCAGCTCATTTAAAGTAGTTTAAGCATAACAGATTTAATTTAATAACAGATATTGGGCTAGATTTTCCACTTTTATGCTTATCGCCCAAAAATGGGCGATATTTCCAGCGTGGGTGGTAAAAGTGAATTTTCAGATCGTCGGCTTCTCGCCCATTCTCAAAGCACCTAGTTTCCATTTTTGAAATTGGGCGTTACCGCAAGCGATATGAAATGGGCGGTAGCATTAAATCTCTCTGACCTGCCCTAAAGTGCCGCCGTCCTTAGCAATGGCATGGCAATGCTCGATTCCCGCGATTCAGGAGGTCAAGGGTCATCATGACATGTGCAGAAGAGGAGACAGAGAGAGAGGGAGCTGAGAGAGATTGAAGGTGTGTGTGGCTGTGGTGTGTGCTTGTTTGGCTGTTGTGAGAGGCACGAGGGAGATTCACTGGCAGCAAAAAGCCTACTAAGCACCAAGGACATAGTTGGCACCGAGGTTTTGTCCAACAAATAAGATATAACATGGAAGGGATGGTGGAGGCCCTGGAGCTGATAGCCAGGAACATTGATGGCAGAGGGCTCCCAGTGGTCCCAGAGCGCGGCACTGCACCCCAAGGTGCCGCACCCCGATTGCCAACCACACACGAGAGCTAGCAGCAACATCTTGCTTCTGGCTAGGAACATGTTTCCACCTCGGGACCGTCCTCTCCTGTATCCATCCAAGCAGCGGTTCGGTTGTCATCCCCCCTACCCCGCCTGAGAAGCTCCTTGGCCAGGCAGCTTGGAGTCAGGAGGGGAAGGGGTAGAGTTGGAGAGGAGAAGTGGGGGGTGAGAAGGGTTGATTTTTACAGAAATACTGATGATTTCAGGCAAATGTTCGGTTTAAATGTTTTTTATTTAACAAAACCTTGTTGTGCATTGGCTCAGATAGCTGCACCGTTACACGCTGGTGATTCCTTAACATCAAAGGGTATAATGACACTTAACTTCAATCAACTTAAACTTAACTGTCACCAAGGTGATGCCCACATTGATGTATGACTTGCACATCCAGCAGTGTGTCAGCCTTGTAAATAACACCAACGTTCTTTCAGGCAAAGCGATTATTGATGAGCTCCTGACAAAAGGCTCTTGCAGCTATCATGCCACCATGGGCCCTTTCATGCAGTCTACAGGGGGGGGGGGCATGGCTTCAGCGTCAGCCTGATTGTATAGGCTGATGTCAGCGTCCACCTCCTCATCCTCCTCTTCTTTGCTCTGGTGAGGTGGACTGTCAGACTCATCAGGCAATTCTTGTCCCCTCCTGTCTAAGTGGCCAAGTTGTGCAGCATGGAGCACACCACCATGAATTGAGCTACCTGCTCAGGTTGGTATTGGAGGTCGCCTCCTGAGTGGTCCAGGCATCTAAAGCACTGCTTAAGCACTCCAATGGTTTTCTCCACGATATAGCGAGTGGCTCTTGTTGTATCGCCTCTCGGCTTTGGTGTGGGTGTCATGCAGGGGGGTCAGCAGCCAGGTGGCGAGGCCATATCCTTTGCAACCAAGCATCCAGCATTGACCTTGTGGCTGATTGCTCTCACGCAGGATGTGAGCATCATGGATGCTGCCCGGAAATTGAGCATTCACTGCCAGTATACTTTTCTGGTGTCTTCGACAATGAGTTGCACGTTCAGCATTCAGGGAATGGAATCCCTTGCGGTTCCTGAAAACCTCTGCATCCTGAAAAGGTGCCCGCATCGCAATGTGCGTACAGTCAATTGCTCCCTGCACCTTGGGGAAGGTTGCAATTCTGGAGAATCCTAGAGCCCTCTCACTCTGTACCACCCTGGTCATAGGGAAGCTGATCAAGTCCCTCCTGCATGCGTACAGGGCTTCAGTGATCTGTCTAATGCAGCAATGTGTGGCATGCTGAGACAGTCCGCAAATGTCGCCAGCTGTGGCCTGAAAAGAACACGACGCATAGAACAACAGTGCCGCGGAGACTTTGACCTCAACAGACAGTGCAGTACTGATGGTGCTGGCAAGCTGCAGATCTCCTCTTATGAGCTGGCATACCTCAGTGATAACCTCTTTGTGGAAGCGCAGTCTCCGAAGGCAGGTCGTGTCGGGCAAGACGAGGTAAGACTGCTTCTCCCTGTACTTGCAGGGGGTGTAACGTCTGGTCCTCTTCATCAGTCTGGCATGTCTTACATTGGGCACATTATGCTGTGGAGCGTACCTTCACTGATCTTGAGTCTGCTGCATGTAATTGGTGATTAAGAGAGGGTGAGAAAGGACAGGCCCCATTGCAATAGCTCTCTGTTTTCCACCGATTGGTCATAAACAATGAATGTCCCAACGAAGACACCTATTCAATTCCAATCGGTCACAGTATGGTCAAGATATTTGTACAGATGTTCACATCCACTTCAACGACCTCCATAGTACATCCGAACTCCCCCCGATGTTGAAGCACAGCAGCCATTTAAAGGATATGACATGTGATGTAGAACATGGCATCCATAATGTTGTGATTAATTCTGGTTAGTTCCACTTTTTCTGGGCGTTTTTTTGGACAAGCAGTATTGTGGGCGATATGTGTGCGAGGTGGTGAAAGTGATGCTGGGCGATCTCATGGCCGCTAGTTTCAGTAAATATGCTCTTTACGCCAAAAAAAAGTGGGCGGGCGGTATTATTTTTTCCCGGCGATAAGTTTCCGAAAAATGCCCGTCAGTTTCCATTTTGTGGCTAAATGGGCGAGATATGGGCGTTATACATCATTTCAGTGGTAAAATGGATGTTAAGTGGGTGTTAAGCATGCAAAAAATGTGGAAAATCTAGCGCATTGTGTCACAGACTTTCAATTCCTTTTTTCTTTATTTCATTTTACTGGTGTTGTGCTGTGTGTACGCACAACCATTGGAAGATAATATACATCTCAAGATTCTATGATTTTTCCATTTTTAGTTTTCATTGCAATATAAATACTGAGGAAATGTTTGCAATTGTTATATGACAGAAAACAAATATGTGCTTTGAAAGCAGCCATTAAATGCTGAAAAAGTTTAAATTTAATATTCAGTACAAGAAATCTGTCTCTATATGTTTAGACTGAGAATCTAAGAATACAAATATAAAAATGGGGCCAGTAAAAGTAGTAACTAGCAATAAGAGACTGGCCATGAGAAATATAATTTTATTTTATCTGCTCCGGCTTCCAAAGGGTGGCAGCTAAACAATACTTCCTGATATATAATGCTACATACCATTTTTATTTGTCCACTCATAATTTCATCAAAAGACCATAATTTAAACTATGATCTCAGTTCTGGCTCTGGCTAGGTTGCAGCATGGTAGATAATTATTTGTACTGTATTTCTCCTCTGGTTCACAACAACACGTTTCGATTAAGCACGAGACTTCATAGTGGAGTGCAGGTATACGGAACAGACTTTATTGATACACAGAAAGGTGATCGGCCTTTAACTGTATAGAGAGTGACTTTTTCCTGGTTTCTGTATTTTTCGAGTACACTCTGACAAACTGTTGAGAACCATGCTCCTTTATACACCATATTTTGACTATATTAAAAGAAAATGTCCTATTGAAATATCTATTTCCTAAATCCTTTGAAAACAGACTATCTAGGTAAACAGTTTGCAATTGTTTATCTCACAACCATTTCCCTGAAATAAAACGTCCTTTACCTACTGTTATCTTTAGCGAAAGGACTCGCTACCCCTGTTTCATTATCTCACATTTATTTCCTTACACAAGCAGCTTACATATCAGAAGACAAGCTGTGCTTTCTCCTCACCACACTTCAGTGTCCTGTTTATATCGAAAAGCCTGTTGCTTTAAGGTACAGAGAGTTTTAACTGTTAAACTTTTAACTTCTCAAGTCCAACCTGCCTCTCTCCAGGATGTCTAACATAATTCTGCTCATGTTTGGTCAAGTGCTCCATGGTATTCTCTAAACAATCACGCTTTTAACATTACTAGGCTCTTTCTTCTGGTTGCTATGTTACCAATAGGCCAATTCTGAAAGCTAGAGAGAGGCATGGTTTCTGTAGTTATGTGTAGAGCTCAGTTTCACTGTGGTATATAATTTATTTAAAAAGCTAAGGAAAGTGTACCTTTTTTTTTAATAGTGACATTCACTTATTTACTCATAAACAAAACCTGCTAACTGTCCTGAACCATGTCCTGCTGTGCTCCAGGGAACCATTTTGCAAAATTATCATTGTTCCAGTGCACCCCCTATCTTGCAATCCATTGTGGGCACAGTTGCATCACTGATTATGTTTGTAACTTGTGCTATATACCAGACACCCCCAAAATCATATATAGCTGTCTTTTTCTTATTACTCGTTAGATGAATTGTTCCACAAAATGTGGTTTAAAATTAATGTCATATTTTTGAATAAACTGTTAAAATTTACATCTTTAAATTTCACTTCCTAATTAACCCCTAAAATATCAGTGATAAAAACATAAGAACATAAGAAATAGGAGCAGGAGTGGGCCATTTGGCCCCTCGAGCCTGCTCCACCATTCAATAAATCTGATCATGGACTCAGCTCCACTTCCCTGCCTGCTCCCCATAACCTTTACTCCCTTATCAGTCAAAAATCTGCCTATCTCCGCCTTAAATATATTCAAGGACCCAGCCTCCACAGCTCTCTGGGGCAGAGAATTCCATAGATTTACAACACTCTGAGAGAAGAAATTTCTCCTCATCTCAGTTTTAAATGGGTGGCCCCTTATTCTAAGACTATGTCCCCTAGTTTTAGTTTCCCCTATGAGTGGAAATATCCTCTCTGCATACACCTTGTCGAGCCCCCTCATTATCTTATATGTTTCAACAAAATCACCTCTCATTCTTCTGAACTCCAATGAATATAGTCCCAACCTACTCAACCTATCCCCATAAGTCAACTCCCTCATCTCCAGAATCAACCGAGTGAACCTTCTCTGAACAGCCTCCAATGCAAGTATATCCTTCCTTAAATATGGAGACTAAAACTGTATGCAGTACTCCAGGTGTGGTCTCACCAATACCCTGTACAGTTGTAGCAGGACTTCTCTGCTTTTATAATCTATCCCCCTTGCAATAAAGGCCAACATTCCATTTATCTTCCTGATTACTTGCTGTACTCAGTGATGAACTGCCTGATTGGACTTCTGGGGGTTAACCCATCAAAGGCTAATTTTTATAATCAAATCTCTCTTCCAAAGTGAACAGTGGGGCCAGAGATGCTCATGGAAAAAGGCAACTAAAAATATTTCTAGGTCAGAGTGAGAGTAGGAGAGAATTAAGCTGGCAAGCGATTGTAAGCTCAAAGTCACATGTGTGGACTGAACGTGCAGCTCAGGACCAGCTTTTTCACTGATAAATTTCACACATGCACAAGACTATAAATGGGTTGCACAACCCCTTAAAGGGGCCACGCACCCCCAAAAAATTAGGTGGAACATTGCAGCTGAGTATTTCCAGCATTTTTTTTTTCATCTCTGTTCTGTCCACAAGCATGACTCTGAGCTCCGGATCACTTGCCATTTTTAATTCTCCTTCCCAATCCCACTCTGATCCCTCTGTCCTCGGCCTCCTACACTATGAAGCTCAAGGAACAGGCACTTTACAACTTTCCCTTTTGTCCTTTCCTCACCTCCTCCCTTACCCAGCCTCTGCACCTACTTAAAAACTAACATCTCTAACTTTTTCCAGTTCTGACGACCTGAAACATTAACTCTCTTTCACTCTCCGCAGATGCTGCTGTATTTCCACCATTTTCTGTTTTTATTTCAGATTTCCAGAATCTGCAGTATGTTGTTTTCGTGAAAATATTGAAAGTAATTTTGTTAAGGAAAATAAAGTGACAGTAGCCCTGCCACATTCAAATCTTTCTTAATTAATGCCAACACACACACCAATTTTATTTTTTCCTGCCTATCCATACAAGAGTCAAAAGCACTCCATACCCTCCATTCTGGCTCTGTAATAAATGGTGGGATTAATTTGCTTCCGAGGTCATTAATTCTCTGAAATGATTTGAAGGTTCTGATGTGCTGGAAATAGGAATTCTTCATCTTCACGTGAACATTGCTTTCCATCAAAGATCAATCATATAAACCAAGAGTAAGTGCTGTTTTTGTCAAAATAGAATTGGCGCAGGAATATCGATTGAAAAGATATCACAAAACCGTATCAAGTATACGTTAAAAAAAAAAGTAATTTATGATTTGCTTGTTTTTAATCAAAATATTACTCCTCAAATACTTCCCATTGAAGGGAATTTTACTTGATTTTAAAAGAAAAAGTAACAGTTTCCTCGCAGAAAAGGAAAAAGTATTTAGACAGCGAGGATGTTATTCAACAAGCTGGATAAAGTTTCCAAGAGAACGGACTGATAGCTCCTATAATGGGTCCTATTGCTTTAAGTATTAAATTCCTCCAACCCAGCTGACTTGTCAGTGCCAACGCACGACTAACATGTCTCCATGGTCTCCAGTTCATTTTCCTTTCAGAGCATTTAAGAACAGTTTTATGCATCAATTGCCATCATCTACCTATTAGCTTTATATCAAACCACCTCCCCTTTCACCAAATGCAATGCAGCAGATGAATACCCTGCCAATTTCTTAGAACAGAAAAGAAAGGTTGAGCAACATTATATAAATTACACCAATTTGCATGCATTTGCTTTGTTTTGCAGGTAATGGTCCAGGATTTTGATCAGGAAGTCCTCGGATGAATTGTGGTAAGTTTCTAATTTGGTTTATGTGTACCAGAAACTGTGATTTTGCATGTCGCTGTTCTTCATGTGAATTTAAATGTCTGTCCTGTGTGGCTGAGTTTAGGCTGATGTGGCTTGGCTACGATGGCGGCAGAACTCCGAGCAGAAGCTCAGGCAGTCCCTGAAGTCTGCTTCTCAGGGAGCTGGTAAGTGGCTAGCACCATTGTGCTAAGCAGTAGGTAGAGGAACAAAAAAGAAAGAAAAACTTGCATTTATATAGCGCCTTTCACGACCACCGGATGTCTCAAAGCACTTTACAGCCAATGAAGTACTTTTGGAGTGTCGTCACTGTTGTAATGTAGCCAATTTACGCACAGCAAGCTCCCACAAACAGCGATGTGATAATGACCAGATAATCTGTTTTTGTTATGTTGATTGAGGGATAAATATTGGCCAGGACACTGGGGATAACTCCCCTGCTCTTCTTCAAAATAGTGCCGTGAGATCTTTTACTTTCACCTGAGAGAGCAGATGGGGCCTCTGTTTAATGTCTCATCCAAAAGATGGCAACTCCAACAGTGCAGTGCTCCCTCAGCACTACACTAGAGTGGCAGCCTAGATTTATGTGCTTAAGTTCCTGGAGTGGGTCTTCAACCTACAATCCTTTGCCTCAGAGGCAAGTGTGCCACCTACTGAGCCACAGCTGACACTCAAGAGGGATGAAGAATAATCACATGGGGATAGTCATAGAGTGCTGGTTTGACTTGCTTCATTGCAGGTGGGATGGAGCATTTGTACGGTTGGGCGGTGTGGGATTCCTACTCTGTGGAAGGTAAACAGTTGTTAGTGGCTGAGGAGAGGCTCTGGCAAATGACTTCAGCAGCTGCCAAGGAGACTTATGATGGTTCCCCCTCGTCTGCCTCCAATTAAGCAATATCATAATGGGGAGAGGGGGTCACATGGTACGGAATGCGGCCTCTATCACTAACTGGAAATGACGAACAACCATCCTGCAATAAGTACGAAAGTGGCTCAACCATTCTATTCAAAGAGCCAAAAATAAAGAACTTCCTTGAAAATGCCAGTCCCTTGAAACAGAAAGCAGCAGCAGTAAGTTTATACTGGAGTTCCTTGCCTTGGCATTGCATCCCGACAGTAGATCAGGAAATCTGAATATAGAGCTATCGGACATCAATTCACATGCAACTTACATTGCTGCATCCTCGTCAGGTTCAGTCAAATGCAACCAACCTAAAAAAACTGGACAAGAAATTCAGCTGCTGTACTATTCATGTTCAGAGAAGAGACAAAGGGCCCAAATTTCGGGTTGCGCCGGACCTGGATGTCCGTTTTTCGCGCCAGAAAGTGCGCCTAAAAAAAACGTACCTATTCTCCAGCTCCCTGCTGGTCCTCTGGAGCTGGGCGCGGCGCAGCACGAGCTGTAGAGGGCGGAGCCAGGTCCCTGCGCTGAAAACAGTGCCGGGACCTCTGCACATGCGCGCTACAGTGGGCGCGCATCTGCAGTAGCTCCAGGCGCCCAAAACTGTGGGAGGGGCCCAAAGCACGCAGCACCTAGCCCTGGCCGAATGGCCTCATTGGGGCTGCGTGGATAAGGCTCCTCCCACCTGACCGGATCCCCGCGCTCCCCCCCCCCGCCTGGACCTCTGCTTCCCCCCGCCCCCCTGCCCCCCCGGTGACCTGACCTCCGCTCTCCCCCCGACCTCCGCGACTCTCCCCCCCCCACCCCCCGGACCTCCGCGAATCTTCCCCCCACCCCCCATGGACCTCCGCGACCCCCCCTGCCCCCCCCCCGAGACCCGACGCCACCTACCTGTAAATCCAGCCCGAAGTCTTGGGCCCAGCCGTTCAGCCTCCTTCTCTCCCTTCCCCCCCCCTTTCCCCCCTCTCTCCTTCCTCCCTCCCTCCCTCCTCTCTCCTTCCCTCCCTCCCTCCTCTCTCCTTCCCTCCATCCCTCCTCCCTTCCCTCCCTCCTCTCTCCTTCCCTCCCTCCCTCCTCCCTTCCCTCCCTCCTCTCTCCTTCCCTCCCTCCCTCCTCTCTCCTTCCCTCCCTCCCTCCTCTCTCCTTCTCTCCCTCCCTCCTCTCTCCTTCCCTCCCTCCTCTCTCCTTCCCTCCCTCCCTCCTCTCTCCTTCCCTCCCTTCCTCCTCTCTCCTTCCCTCCCTCCCTCCTCTCTCCTTCCCTCCCTCCATCCTCTCTCCTTCCCTCCCTCCAACCTCTCTCCCTTCTCCCCCTCTCCCCCCCTTCTCCCCCTCCTCTCCTCCTCCCCCCTTCTCCTCCCCCCTTCTCCTCACCTCCTCCTCCCATCCCGCCCACCTCCTCCCCCCAACCCCCCTCCTCCTCCCCTCTCCTCCTCCTACCCCCACCCCCCTCCCCCACCCCCT